>NC_089223.1:99498458-99800989 GCF_963924675.1 Phocoena phocoena | reverse complement strand
CGTCTTTGTTTACCCTTTTCTCTTCATTTTCTTGGGGGTCAATCCCTGCAGAATCTTTGTGATGAGCTTCCAGGAGGACAAAGACCATCAGATTTCACAATCTTAATGTAACCATCCCTTTATATATCAGCTAATAGGTACTTGGTCAACATTTGTTTTAACTGATTTCAGCCTTTCTCATGACAGGCAGTGAATTGTTCTAAGGTGAGAATCATAGTGTTCAAATTCTAACTGCATTTACTTTTCTTTTTCTTCTTTTATTTTCCAGTTGTACTTCTCAACAATGGATGAGGAAAGCTGGTCTGAAGTCATTCTTGCAGAAGAATACAGTGGTGAATGGTAAGGGGTTGCAATAACTTCAAGGGTTTCATTTTGGAAAATGTAAATGTCAACAGGGAACTGTCATGCAAATAAGGAAAGGAGATGCAGTGTGTACACACACCTATCACAGTATTACGTGTATTACTGGAAATTAATTAATTAATTTATATCTGGCTATGTTGGGTCTTTGTTGCTGTGCATGGGCTTTCTCAATTTGTGGTTAGTGGGGGCTACTCTTCATTGAGGTGTGTGGGTTTCTCATTTCGGTGTCTTCTCTTGTTGCAGAGCGTGAGCTCTAGGCATACAGGCTTCAGTAGTTGTGGTGTGCAGGCTTAGTTGCCTGGTGGCATGTTCGATCTTCCTGGACCAGGGATTGAACCCATGTCCCCTTCATTGGCAGGCAGATTCTTAACCACTGTGCCACCAGGGAAGTCCCAGGAAATTAATTTGAATGTTTTGCATTTCTAAAGTATTATCTACCCTATGCAAATTAAGTAAGACCATCCTACTAAGTCATTTCACGGCCAGCAAGCAATTAGCAGAAATTTTGGGTATCTCAGCTGTGTTAATGACAAAACATCTTTGCTCTTAGATTCTTTATCTAAATATTGCAAAGTCTACTTTTGTCTCTCTCCAAAGTCCATTTGTAATCACGTTTCTTAGATCTGACAATGTTTATACCTTTTCAAGTTAACTTGGTATGACTTACATACAGTGCAGTTACCTTCCCTAACATTTGCGATCTTGATGAATACATTCACCAAGCACAGCTCATAGCCGTGACATTGGCATACCAGCCTGGTGATGCTCCAAGGAATGATCAGAAACATCTGTCTCCTTGGTGCATATGTCTTCATTCTTCCACACTATACTGCAATGACTTCTTCTCCAGGAAACCTTCCCTAATACCTTTAATGAGATGAGCTCTTTCTGTTTTTTTTTTAATTTTGTAGAGTCATTTATTTACATCTCCCTTACAATCCTTACCCAGTTCTATTATTTGTACACAAATTACTCTAATGATTAATAGTAAAGTCTTTAGGGGCAGGAATCATGTTCTATTATTCTGAATTCTGAATGCTAACATGTTACTTGATGTAGATTCACATTCCATAAATATTTTACATGAATGAGTGAATGATTTACAAAAAAATGCAATGTTGGATTTATTGTGTACTATACTATATGTTTATTTTTGACTCCTGACTTTAAAAAAAATGTTGGTTTGATCTAACTATTAAAATGGATTTATTTCCAGTCATATTTAATTCTTTTATATAGTGTTATTTAAATAATTTGAGTCTATGTCTCCTTATAACTCTCTTGTGTGGCATATTGTATTTTCCTTTTTGTTCTTATGATTTTATTTTCAACATGTAAATGGGAAAAAAAAGTATTATGATGTGGATAAAATCTTACTAATTTAAAAGCTAAGTCATCCCTCTTGGATGACCCACCCATGTGACCTAAAGAGCAAGTAAAATGGAAAGGGGCACCACTTTCTTTTTCCCCAATATGCCTAACTGGTATTGAGATGTTCTGAATTATTTATGATGTTTACTGAAAAGGAAGAAAAGACAGAGGATTTCACTTCTTATAATGAGTAGAACAAAGTGCAAAGATCAAATAAAGTCAAAGAAAAAATCCAATAAATAATAAAAGACTCATGTAAATTAGCATTTGTTTTTGGAATGCCTTGCATTGTAAAGTCATAGATCATGTTTATAGAAGCTTTAGAAATAAATAAAAATTCTCTCATTTCCTGTGCATTGCTTCACTTTTCTTTATTATAGATACATGGGCCAGTCAATGTTGCAAAGTGTCCAGAAGCTCACTTTCTCCAAGGTGGGCTTTGGGATATAGTTCCAGAAATTAGACCCTACTCACATAAGCAACATGAGTAAGTATGTTTAGGCAAAATACCAAAGGTCACTTTTACCCAAATGTGAGGTGTGCCTTGAACAAATAGCAGAAAACACAATTATAAACCAGGTTTGGGGCAAAAGTTGTGAGAAAGGAAGCTATTATGCCAGATATCTA
This sequence comes from Phocoena phocoena, assembly GCF_963924675.1. Classification (NCBI taxonomy): domain Eukaryota; kingdom Metazoa; phylum Chordata; class Mammalia; order Artiodactyla; family Phocoenidae; genus Phocoena; species Phocoena phocoena. The sequence goes on along the minus strand of NC_089223.1, from coordinate 99,798,628 downwards.
GAAAAAAAAAAAAGAAAATCTGGCAAAAATGGTCGCCCTTTCCTATTGTCCAATGTTATGGTAGGAAATAATATGGCTTCTAGTGCCAACCTGCCTTGCAGAATGTGCCAACACATCCAGAAAATAGCCAGCCATTGCATGAACACCAAGGAGCGAGAAACGCCTTACCTCTATGCAGTAGATTACATTGTCTTACCCATTTATTTAAAAAGAGACTTCTTTATGCAGAAGTAAAACAACAATATGTGGTAGAAATATTACACAATCTGAAACCACAAAGATATGAGTGAAGGTGTGGCTTGACGATTTCCTATCTGTCCAATCTCAGGCATAGCATTTACATGCTTTCCATCCCATCTTTTCACATAATTTGAACCCTTCATTTATAATGCATTAAATCTCTTAACTTATAAAATACCATCTTTTCTTCCTACCTTAACAGAAGTCAATAATATATATGAGTTAAGTGATAATATATATGAAAGTATAAATTGCTTTTGATAAGTGATGATTATACTTGAATATCATCACCTTTATAAATCTTCCAACCATTAAGCCTGTGACTAATATTTGGGCCTGTGGAAGAAAATTCTATTTCTCTAACACTTCAGTACCAACTGGATTTGAATTCTATTATTAGGTTTTTCAAGAAAATTAACAAAATAAATTAGGAGAAACTTAAGACAATAAAGAAGCACTAGAAGAAAATCAGCCACACCATGTATACATGAAGAAAGAACATTATACATGATTGTTATCTCCCGTGTGAAGAAAACAGAAGAAAATTTTAGGGTAATCAGAGAAAGAAGACAAACACAGCAATATAGAAACAGTTGGATGAAAAGAATACATTTCATCTCTAGTTAGATTTATCTGGAGTGAATAAGGTTTGATGTAATTGGCATCCTCTAAATGAATGGTAGTGGTATCTCCACAAAATATAAATGTTTAATCACCACCAGGAGGAAAGCGCAGATAGGATTTAACTGATTCATAACCCTAATGTTTCTTTTTAAATTTACTGATGAAAAATATTGAAAGAAGTATTTAATGATGTAGTGCACATTGAGATGAATACATGCAATTTGGCCTGAAGCCAGCCCTTTGAACATAACATCATTTCCAAACTTTAATCCACTGGGAGCTTCTAAGATATTTCTAGAGGAATTTCTTACCTTGAAAGATAATATCATTCTGGACTAAAAAAAAAAAATTAGATTGCACATAAAGAAAACTTAAAGGAGTTGGATCTTCTCTCCCAGCTGGGGAATGCATAGTGATTTTACTAACTGAGTATTATGGTTCCAAGGGTCAAACTCAAGACAAAATTTTGGATGTAGTTGTCTCTGCATATTATCAGTGTTCTGTATGTATCACAGCAACATTTCACTCCACACCTAAGTAGAAAAAAATCATTCTTCTCACAGAAACCCTCATCTTACTGATACAAGTTTTAGTAACTGTGACAATTATAGGTGCATAGATGACAATCAACTAGGTGGTTCACAAATTAACATGAATGAAAAAAATAGCCAAAAAGTCTCCCTTTCTCATACTATCTCTATGGTTTACCAATATAAAAATCCAGATTTCTTTTCTCTTGACTTAAGGCATTGGCTATTCTGTTAAAACTCATTTACTATGAGAAGAACGAAACCCTTTTCAGACTGAATATATATATTGCACTTTCCAATTAAGCATCTCCCGTGGAGAACACAGAATGAGATGCCTGACATAGAGAATAACAATGGGTAGCTGACTGGTTCAGTAGATATTACAAGTGAATCTGAATATCCAGCATCTATCCCAGCTCAATCATTTATTAGCCTGTGACTCTGAGAACCTTAAGTAAATTCTGTGAATCTCAGAAATGAGAATGCTTATTCCTATGTTGCTCATTGCGCAATTATCACGAGAAAAAAACATTGCATAAAGAAGCAATATATCAATTGTAAAAGCCTACCCAAATGCTGGTCATTGCTTTTATGATTACTATGGAATTCTTGACCAGGGAGCAGGACAGAGCTGTAGAGTGTGACTTCCTTCAGAGAATGCTTCTATATAACATTTGTCTTGTCATGGTCATCTGTGGGAGCCTTGAGGGTGGGAAGCATATCCCATTCCTCTCACTTCTTCCACTGCTCTTGCCAGAGCTCTCGTCATAAAGTGTGTTCTATGTAAGAAGCTATTTAGAACATTTCTGGGTAAAAATAACAAGAAGCTTCTAAAGGGCATGCTTCTTTTCTAGCTTGAAAAGTCTATAAAAATGAGACCACAGTAGAATTAGATTATCCTACCCCTAGAGCCAGATTTTGTCCTCATGCAGGACACTTAAGGAAGTATAAAAAACTTAATTCACCCTCTTAAACCATAAGAATTTTACTTGGATACATGTGAGTTTAAAATAAATATATTTAATTCTATTTAGTTTTTTAACAACTTTATTGAGGTATAATAGGTATACAAAGGACTGCACATATTTAATGTGCACAATTTTATGAATTTGGACATATACAAGCACCTATGATACTATCAGTTCAATTCAGGAAATATATATATATCTTTGGAGATATATATATGTCTCCCAAACCTCCCAAAGTTTCCTTGTATACCTTTGTTTTTGTTTTTGTTTTGTGTAGCAAGAACACTTAATATGAGATCTATCCTATTCAATTCTGAAGTGCAAAATACTATATTTTTAACTCTAGGCAATACGTTGTACAGAAAATTGCTAGAACTTCTTTATCTAGCAAAGATTAAACTTTGCATCCATTAAACAACTCTCCATTTTCCCCACCTCCTAGCCCTAAGCAACAACTATTGTATTCTCTTCTTCTATGAGTTTAACTATTTTAGATACCTCGTATAAGTGGAATCATGCAGTATTTGTCCTTCTGTGACTGGCTTATTTCACTTAGCATAATGTCCTCAAGGTTCATCTTTGTTGTTACAAACAGCAGGATTTCCTTCTTTCTCATGATTGAAAAATATCCCATTGTATCTATATATCACATTATCTTTATCCATTCATCCGTCAATGGACACTTGAGTTGTTTCTATATGTTGGTTATTGTAAATAATGCTGCAATGAATGTGGCAGTACACATAATGCTTCATTTTCCTGACCTCAATTCTTTTGGATATATACTCAGAAGTGGTATTGCTGATCATATGGTAGTTTTATTTTTATTTTCTTAAGGTACCTCCATACTGTTTCCCATAGTTGCTGCACCAAATTACATTCCCATCAACAGAATACAAGGATTTCAGTTTCTCCACAATCTAGGCAACATGTGTGTGTTATCTTTTATTATTTTAATAATAGTCATCCTAACAGATTTGAGGTGGTATCTCATTATGGTTTTGATTTGTATTTTCCTGATAATTAATGATGTTGAACATCTTTTATACCTATTATACCATTAGTATACCATCTTTTATACCTAATATACCTATTAGCCATTAATATATCTTCTTTGGAAAAATAGCTTCTCAAGTCCTTTGTCCATTTTTAATTGTTATGTTTATTGTGTTTTGTTCTATTTTGTTGCCATTAAGCTGTAGGAGTTCCTTATAAATTTTGGAAATCAACCCTTTATCTGGTATATAGTTTGCAAATGCTTTCTCCCATTCTTTAGGTTGCCTTTTAATTCTGATTGTTTCCTTTGTTGTGCAGAAGTTTTTAATTTGATATAATCCCACATATCTAATTTTGCTCTTGTTGCTTGTGTTTTGGTCATATACAAGGAATCATTGCCAAGACCAATGTTAAGGAGGTTTTACTCTAATGTTTTCTTTTAAGAATTTTACAGTTTCAGGTCTAACCTTTATGTCTTTAATCCATTTAGAGTTTATTTTTGTGTATGGTAAGATAGAGCTCCAATTTCATTCTTTTGCAAGTGGATATCCAATTCTCCCACACTATTTGTTAAAAAGACTATCTTTTCCCCACTGTGCATTCTAGGGACACTTGTAAAAGTTCAGCTTATTGTAATGTTATATATGTGGGTTTAATTCTGGGTTCTCTATACTTTTCCATTGGTCTACAGTTTGGACCTTGCGATACCTCCAGCTTTACTCTTCTTTCTCAGGATTGCTTTGGCTATTCTGAGTCTTTTGTGTTTCCATATGAATTTTAGAATTGTTTTTTCTATTTTCTTAAAAAAAATTTCCTTTAATGGAGTTAGAATTAAGTCTTTAAATCTCTTTTGGTAGTATGAAAAATTTAACAGTATTGTCAACTAATACATGAACACAGGATTTCTTTCCATTTATTTGTGTATTCTTTCATTTCCTTCAGCAATGTTTTATAGCTTTCGTTGTATCTGCTTGGTACCTGTTGTACCTGTTGTACCTGCTTGGAATTTTACCTGCTTGGTTACATTTATTGCTAAGTATTTTAGTCTTTATTATGCTATTGTAAGTGGAATTGTTTCCTTAAACTCCATGTAGGTTTAATCTTCATAGATGACAAGTGAAATCAATGCAACACTAAACAAGAGATTAAAGATAAAAATTTAATCTAACATGGTAACATAACACAATAAAAGTATAAAACAGGGACTTCCCTGGTGGCTCAGTGGTTGAGAGTCCGCCTGCCGATGCAGTGGACACGGGTTCATGCCCCCGTCTGGGAAGATCCCACATGCCATGGAGCGGCTGGGCCCGTGAGCCATGGCCGCTGAGCCTGTGCGTCCAGAGCCTCTGCTCTGCAATGGGAGAGGCCACGACAGTGAGAGGGCCGCATATAGCAAAAAAAAAAAAAAAAGTATAAAACAGGGTAAGTATTCAAAGTAAATTAGTGAACACGTGTTGGGATGGACCAGGGAAATAAACATAAGAGCCACTTATCGAGCACCTGCTCTATGGCAGACACTATATCTAAATTGTCTTTATAATAATAAAATTATGAATTAGGTATTCCTCTTCCCAAATTGCAGGTTTTGAAGGTGAAACCTAAAGATGTTGAATGAATTGCCCAAATTCATATATATTAAAATTCAGGATTTTAAACTCCCATCTGTCCTATGCCAAATTTCTTAGTTTTACCTTATGGTAGGACGAATGGGCCACATTCATTTGGATTCAATCCATTTTCCAATCTATGTTCATATACTTTCTACAAAGAGTTAGTACATTTTGATGCCTTATAACACAAACCCCCAAATCATCAGATTGCTTGGTTTCCATCATAAAACTACCACTTAATACTTGCTAGGAATTAATACATACATACATCTCTCACACACATACACACTCACTCACAAACAGAGGAAAGCATTAGGTGGCTCAAATAGAGGAAGTTTTAACTAGATTGGATGAAAATATCAGCTGAACTTATGATTTGCATATTTCAAAAAAGTGAAAATTGAACATTTAAAAAATTTTTATTTTATTTATTTTTTTATACAGCATGTTCTTATTAGTCATCAATTTTATACACATCAGTGTATACATGTCAATCCCAATCACCCATTTCAGCACACCACCACCACCACCCCACCACTGCTTGCCCCCTTGGTGTCTATATGTTTGTTCTCTACATCTGTGTTTCAATTTCTGCCCTGCAAACTGGTTCATCTGTACAATTTTTCTAGGTTCCACATATATGCGTTAATATACGATATTTGTTTTTCTCTTTCTGACTTATTTCACTCTGTATTACAGTCTCTAGATCCATCCACATCTCAACAAATGACCCAATTTCGTTCATTTTTATGGCTAATATTCCATTGTATATATGTACCACATCTTCTTTATCCATTCGTCTGTCGATGGGCATTTAGGTTGCTGCCATGACCTGTCTACTGTAAATAGTGCTGCAATGAACATTGGGGTGCATGTGTCTTTTTGGACTAGGGTTTTCTCTGGGTATATGCCCAGTAGTGGGATTGCTGGGTCATATGGTAATTCTATTTTTAGATCTTTAAGGAACATCCATACTGTTCTCCATAGTGGCTGTTATCAATTTACATTCCACCAACAATACAAGAGGGTTCTCTTTTCTCCACACCCTCTCCAGCATTTGTTGTTTGTAGATATTCTGATGATGCCTATTCTAACTGGTGTGAGGTGATAACTCATTGTAGTTTTGATTTGCATTTCTCTAATAATTAGTGATGTTGAGCAGATTTTCATGTGCTTCTTGACCATCTGTATGTCTTCCTTGGAAAAATGTCTATTTAGATCTTCTGCTCATTTTTGGATTAGGTTCTTTGTTTTTTCAATATTGAGCTGCATGAGCTGTTTATATATTTTGGAGATAAATCTTTGTCCATTGATTCATTTGGAAATATTTTCTCCCATTCTGAGGGTTGTCTTTTCGTCTTGTTTATGGATTCCTTTGCTGTACAAAGGTTTTTATGTTTCATTAGGTCTCATTTTTTTAATCTTTGTTTTTATTTCCATTACTCTAGGAGGTGGGTCAAAAAAAGATCTTGCTGTGATTTAAATCAAAGAGTGTTCTTCCTCTAAGAGTTTTATAGTGTCAAGTCTTATATTTAGGTCTCTAATCCATTTTGAGTTTATTTTATTGTGTATAGTGTTAGGGAATGTTCTAATTTCATTCTTTTACATATAGCTGCCCAGTTTTCCCAGCACCACTTATTGAAGAGACAGTTTTTTCTCCATTGTATATCCTTGCCTCCTTTGTCATAGATTAGTTGACCATATGTGCATGGGCTTATCCCTGGGTTTTTATCTTCTTCCATTGATCTGTTTCTGTTTTTGTGCCAGTACCATATTGTCTTGATTACTGTAGCTTTATAGTATAGTCTGAGGTCATGGAGTCTGATTCCTCCAGCTCTGTTTTCTTCCCTCAACACTGCTTTGGCTATTTGGGGTATTTTGTGCCTCCATACAAATCTTAAGATTTTTTGTTCTAGTTCTGTAAAACATGCCATTGGCAATTTGATAGGGATTGCATTGAATCTGTAGATTGCTTTCAGTAGTATAGTCATTTTCACAATGTTGATTCTTCCCATCCAAGAACATGGTATATCTCTCCATCTGTTGGTGTCATCTTTAATTTATTTCATCAGTGTCTTATAGTTTTCTGCCTACAGGCCTTTTGTCTCCCTAGGTAAGTTTAATCCTAGGTATTTATTCTTTATGTTGCAAAGGTAAATGTGAGTGTTAATTTAATTTCTTAATTCTTAATTTCACTTTCAGATTTTTCATCATTAGTGTATAGGAATGCAAGTGATTTCTGTGCATTAATTTTGTTCTGTGCAACTTTACCAAATTCATTCAGCAGCTCTAGTAGTTTTCTGGTGGCATCTTTAGGATTCTCTATGTATAGTTTCATGTCATCTGCAAACACTGACAGTTTTACTTCTTCTTTTCCAGTTTGTATCTTTTATTTCTTTTTCTTCTCTTATTGCCATGGTTAGGACTTCCAAAACTATGTTGAATAATAGTGGCAAGAGTGGACATCCTTGTCTTGTTCCTGATGTTAGAGGAAATGTTTTCAGTTCTTCATCATTGAGAATGATGTTTGCTGTAGGTCTTTCATATATGGCCTTTATTATATTCAGGTAGGTTCCCTCTATGCCCACTTTCTGGAGAGTTTTTATCATAAATAGGTGTTGAATTTTGTCAAAAGCTTTTTCTGCATCTATTGAGATGATGGTTTTTATTCTTCAATTTGCTAGTGTGGTATATCACATTGATTGATTTGCATATATTGAAGAATCCTTGCATCCCTGGGATAAATCCCACTGATTATGGTGTATGATCCTTTTAATGTGTTGTTGGATTCTGTTTGCTAGTAGTTTGTTGAGGATTTTTGCATCTATATTCATCAGTGATATTGGTCTGTAATTTTTTTGTTTTTGTACAATCTTTGTCTGGTTTTGGTATCAGGGTGATGGTGCATTCATGGAAAGAGTTTGGGAGTGTTCCTTCCTTCACAATTTTTGGAAGAGTTTGAGAAGAATGGGTTTTAGCTCTTCTCTAAATGTTTGATAGAATTCACCTGTGAAGCCATCTGGTGCTGGAGTTTTGTTTGTTGGAAGACTTTTAATCACAGTTTCAAATTCATTACTTGTGATTGGTCTGTTCATATTTCCTATTTCTTTCTGGATCAGTCTTGGAAAGTTATACCTTTCTAAGAATTTCTCCATTTCTTCCATGTTGTCCATTTTATTGGCAAAGAGTTGCTTGTAGTAGTCTCTTAGGATGCTTTGTATTTCTGCAGTGTTTGTTGTAACTTCTCCATTTTCATTTCTAATTTCATTGATTTGAGTTCTCTCTTTCTCTTAATGAGTCTGGCAAATAGTTTATCAATTTTGTTTATCTTCTCAAAGAACCAGCTTTTAGTTTTATTGATTTTTGCTATTGTTTTCCGTGTTTCTATTTCATTTATTTCTGCTCTGATCTTTATGATTTGTTTCCTTCTGCTAACTTTGGGTTTTTCTTGTTCTTTTCTCTAGTTCCTTTAGGTGTGAGATTAGTTTGTTTATTGGAGATTTTTCTTGTTTCTTGAGGTAGGCTTGTCTAGCTATAAACTTCCCTCTTAGAACAGCTTTTGGTGCATCCCATAGGTTTTGGATCATTGTGTTTTCATTGTCATTTGTCTCTAGATTTTTTTGATTTCCTCTGTGACCTCTTGGTTATTTAGTAACGTTTTGTTTAGCCTCCATGTATTTGTGTTTTTTTTCACTGCAATTGATTTCTAATCTCATAGTGTTGTGGTCAGAAAAGATGCTTGATATGATTTCAACTTTCTTTAATTTACTGACACTTGATTTGTGACCCAAGATGTGATGTATCCTGGAGAATGTTCCCTGCACACTTGAGAAGAAAGTGTAATCTGCTCTTTATGGATGGAATGTCCTATAAATATCAATTAAGTTTATCTGGCCTAATTGTGTCATTTCAAGCTTCTGTTTCTCTATTTATTTTCATTTTGGATGATCTGTCCATTGGTGTAAGTGAGGTGTTAAAGTCCCCCACTATTATTGTGTTACTGTCGATTTCCTTTTTTATACCTGTTAGCAATTGCCTTATGTATTGAGGTGGTCCTACTTTGGGTGCATATATATTTATAATTGTTATATCTTCTTGGATTGATCCCTTGATCATTGTGTAGTGTCCTTCCTTGTGCCTTGTAACATTCTTTATTTTAAAGTCTACTTTTTCTGATATGAGTATTGCTACTCCAGCTTTCTTTTGATTTTCCTTTGTATTGAATATCATTTTTTATCCTCTCACTTTCAGTCTGAATGTGTCCCTAGGTCTGAAGTTGGTCTTTTGTAGACAGCATATATATGGGTCTTGTTTTTGTATCCATTCAGCAAGCCTGTGTCTTTTGGTTGGAACATTTAATCCATTCACATTTAAGGTAATTATTGATATGTATGTTCCTATGACAATTTTCTTAATTGTTTTGGGTTTGTTTTTGTAGGTCCTTTTCTTCTCTTGTGTTTCCCATTTAGAGAAGTTCCTTTAGCATTTGTTGTAGAGCTGGTTTGGTGGTTCTGAATTCTCTTAACGTTTGCTTGTCTGTAAAGCTTTTGATTTTTCCATCGTATCTAAATGAGATCCTTGCCAGGTAGAGTAATCTTGGTCATAGGTTCTTCCCTTTCATCACTTATCATATGATAAGTGTATATAATGATAAGTATATCATGCCACTCCCTTCTGGCTTGTACAGTTTGTGCTGAGAAATCAGCTGTTAACCTTACGGGAGTTCCGTCGTATGTTATTTATCATTTTTCCCTTGCTGCTTTTAATAATTTTTCTTTGTCTTTAATTTTTGCAAACTTGATTCCTATGTGTCTTGGCGTGTTTCTCCTTTGGTTTATCCTGTATGGCACTCTCTGCACTTCCTGAACTTGGGTGGCTATTTCCTTTCCCATGTTATGGAAGTTTTTGGCTATAATCTCTTTAAATTTTCTCTCGGTTCCTTTCTTTCTCTCTTCTCCTTCTGGGACCCCTATAATGCTAATATTGTTGCTTTTAATATTGTCCCAGAGGTCTCTTAGACTGTTTTAATTTCTTTTCATTCTTTTTACTTTATTCTGTTCCACAGCAGTGAATTCCACCATTCTGTTTTCCAGGTCACTTATCCGTTCTCCCTCAGTTATTCTGCTATTGATTCCTTCCAGTGTAGTTTTCATTTCAGTTATTGTATTGTTCATCTGTGATTGTTTGTTCTTTAATTCTCCTAGGTCTTTGTTAAACATTTCTTGCATCTTCTCAATCTTTGTCTACATTCTTTTCTGAGGTCCTGGATCATCTTCACTATCATTATTCTGAATTCTTTTTCTGGAAGGTTGCCTATCTCCACTTCATTTAGTTGTTTTTCTGGGGTTTTATCTTGTCCCTTCATCTGGTACATAGCCCTCTGCCTTTTCATCTTGTCTCTCTTTCTATGAATGTGGTTTTTGTTCCACAGGGTGCTGGATTGTAGTTCTTCTTGCTTCTGCTGTCTGCCCTCTGGTCTAAAATTGAAGTTTTGAAATTGAAGACATATGTAGCTCACCTGTGATTATACAGTACTACTATTAGACCTCACATCTATAGAATTTCTATTCCATGAGACTTCATTTCCTATCTTATTTCTAAAAATTTATCTCTGAGAGATTGTCTCATCTCAACAAATATTTTAACAGAAAAGTAATTATGAATTATTGGATAATAGAAAGATAGCATTATGCAATTTATATAATTTATAGAAGATTTCTGATATAAACTGCAACAATGTGGTAAAAAAAAAAAAAAAAAAAAGAAAGAGTGCAGACTTTGAGGGTCAAAGACCTGAAACTGAGTTTCAGACTTTGCCAGAGATTTATGATACATATGGAGAAAATCATATCTAGGCTTCCTCAACTCACCTCTATGAACCACTGTTACTTTAGTAATGTGGTAAAACCATCATTACTATCTATTTGCAAAAAGTTCCCATCACCCAAACAGAAAATTTGTATCCATTAAGCAGTGTCACCATTCCACTTCTCCAACTTATGGTAACCTCAAATATATTTTCCATCTGTATGAATTTGCCCATTCTAGATATTTCTTATAAATGCAATCATACAATATTTTTCTTTTTGTGTCTGAACTATTTCACTTAGGTTCAAGTTTGGGCTGTTTTCAAGGTTCATCTATATTGTGTATCAGAATGTCATGCTTTTTTTTAATAGTTGAATAATATTCCATTGCACAAATATATAGAGCCACATTTAATCACCCTACTAAGGTATGCTGAATCATGTTAAGAGGTAATGATGGTTCTCATCTTCCAAGAAGGTTATAAAATTTAAATATGAGAATGTAAGTAAAAATATTTTGTAAAGAACTATACACGTTTTAAATATTATTTTCTCTGAAGTTTTATTTCTTAGCTAAACCTCATTTCTTTCATCATAATATATAAAAAACACATCTGCCACTAATGAGATGTTTGACCTGGAATCACAAGTTTTTAGGTAACTGTTTCTTCATCTTTAATAGTAGGGAACAGTATGGTATTTGTAGAAGGTTGTGTTGCCTCTCTTTTCAGGAAATATCCTAGTTTAAGTCCTGATTCTACTGCTAAAGAATTATTTCACTTAGGCCATTTACTTAGTCTACCTGAGCCTCAGCTCCTGGCTGTGTAGGGAAGGGGTAGTTGCTCTCAAATACCACCAGCTCTAACATTGTGTAGATCCATCTAAGGAGTGACTGAGGTGAGCTATAAGACATATTAATGACTAGAGTCAAACATTTATTTATTTATTTATTTTTGACGCAAGGAATACAAATTCATTCAGAAAACTGGCAGACTAGTGTCTCCTGAAAAAAACATCTTATTAGGGTTTGGATGCCAGTTTATTTGATAGCACAGGGACGGGGAGGGGATGAGGAAGTAAAGTAAAAAGGCCATAAGATTTGCAAATGTCCCTTGGAATGGCCAGCCTTGGGGAGGTGATGTGTCAATTTCTTCTTTCTTGCAGCTATCCACAGGTGGACAGGGTGAGGATGTACAAAGGCACTTTGGTTTAATATTCAGGCAGGGGAGCAGGGTTCCCTGAGGCAGGCCATTCTGTGTGATTATAATAACAAAAGCAATGAAAAGCAAAGGTGAAAGTCAAAGAAACAGATAGAACTTGGAGTCTGATTTGGCTCTTCCCTGTCAATGTCTATTCCACAATCTTGTGGAGAAAGGTGTGACAACGTTCTAACTGCCCCGTCAGATGGATCTTTCCAGGAGTGTCCTCTATCGGTGTCAGTGTTCCAAGTGTTGAGATTTGTCTTTTGTTCTGCTTTGGAAGTGTCTACTTTACACCTGTAGATTTAAAAATATTCACAACCTAAAAGTTGAGAGTTATCAGGAATTTTGAGAGCTTCAAGCCCGGGAGGCCACATCACAAGTTAATGAATTTAGCGTTTCTCTATGTATGGTAAGATGCAAGAGTCTGGGCTCACCAAAATCATTTTTTTTGATATGTACCATAGCTATCTGGGGCCTGTATCCTGTATTTGCATATCCTGAGCTTCCTCAGGGCTCAGCAGCTTATGTTGGAGGGCTGCCATCACTGATGATTGATTCTCCCCTCTTGGTAGGAATTTGCCCAATATTTGGGAGCCATTTCATTATCAAACTTTGTCCCACAGTCCTGGGAGGCTTATCCCAGGTCAGGCAAAAATTCTCGATATGCCACTGCAGGTGCTAATTTTCAGATTAGGCCTACTGATAATTAAAGATTCTCTAGATCCTCTGTCCAACTATGATCCAGTCGAGATTTTCCCTTGTTGCTTTTTCCCATACCTAGAATCACATTATTACAATTCTTCTACATTATAAAAGTGATCTATTTCCTTAAGATGTTTAGCCATAGAAATTTTGTTGGAGGCCTGGTTACACACTGGGTACTGCAAGAGACAGCAGTCTTATAGAATAGACAGGATATAAGTAATACAGCTAGTAACATTGACAAAGACATAGTGCAGCAGGGAGACACAAAGCATAAATGATTTTTAAAAACATTTGTTGAGATGAGGCTTAATCTTTCAGAGATAGATTTTTAGAAATAAGATAGGAAATGAAGTCTCATGGAATAGAAATTCTGTAGATGTGATGTCTGATAGTAGTTCTGTATAACCACAGGTGAGCTACCATGGAATATTACTCAGCCATAAAAAGGGAAAAATTGGGTCATTTGTAGAGATGTGGATGGACCTAGAGACTGTCATTCAGAGTGAAAGTCAGAAAGAGAAAAATATCATATATTAATGAATATATGTGTAATATAGAGTCAAACTTTTAGAAAGATAAAATAAATTATTTTGGAAATGTGTTCTATGATATAGGATGATTTTCTGGAGAACATTCGAGTCATTATCAGGAATGTCTTAAGAAAAAAGTGATTTTGGATTATTCCCAAATTGAACTGATGAGACTATCCCCAGCTAATGTCAATTACTTTAATTAGCCTACTACATGTACACTAATTAATTAATCTTCAAATTCCCTTTATAGAGAAAAACATTAATGAGGAAATCAATTTATTAACAGATATTAAATACAGCTATGATATGATTAGCTCAAGGATATGGAGTAAGTCATAGTTCAGGTTTGGCTGTGGAAGCAGAACCCCCAGCCAGGCCTGGGCCATTATGGCCCTGTATAAAATATGACTTAATGAATATCCCTAATAGGGGTTTCAGTCAACTCACTGAGGGTCGTGAGATCTGTATCCCTCAGTTCTTAGTATTTTCCTTGAAGTTATACCTCCTGCAAAGTTCAGTCTTTCCTTCTTTTCTTCTCTCTTACTGAGCCATTGGTTTCCACTGGCTATGCTATTAGATGGAATATATAAGATGATGAATAAGTCATAGGTATTTCTAAAATAGGAAATCAACAGTAATATAATAATAGTGGGGGACTTTAACACCTCACACCAATGGACAGATCATCCACACAGAAAATTAATAAATAAACACAAGCTTTAAATGACACAATAGACCAGATAGATTTAGTTGATATTTATAGCACATTCCATCCAAAAGCAGCAGATTACACTTTCTTCTCAAGTGCACATGGAAAATTCTGCAGGATAGATCACATCTTGGGTCACAAATCAAGCCTCAGTAAATTTAAGAAAATTGAAATCATATCAAGCATCTTTTCTCAATACAATGCTACGAGATTAGAAATCAATTACAGGGGAAAAAACGTAGAAAACACAAACACATGGAGGCTGAAAAATACGTTACTAAATAACCAAGAGATCACTGAAGATATCAAAAAATACCTAGAGACAAATGACAATGAAAAGATGATGATCCAAAACCTGTGGGATGCAGCAAAAGCAGTTCTAAGAGGGAAGTTTATAGCTATACAAGCCTATCACAAGAAACAAGAAAAATCTCAAATAAACAATTTAATCTTACACCTAAAGGAACTAGAGAAAAGAACAAGAAAAACCCAAAGTTAGAAGAAGGAAACAAATCATAAAGATCAGAGCAGAAATAAATGAAATAGAAACACAGAAAACAATAGCAAAAATCAATAAAACTAAAAGCTGGTTCTTTGAGAAGATAAACAAAACTGATAAACCATTAGCCAGACTCATCAAGAAAAGGAGGGAGAGGACTCAAATCAATAAAATTAGAAATGAAAACAGAGAAGTTACAACAGACACTGCAGAAATACAAAGCATCCTAAGAGACTATTAGAAGCATCTCTATCCCAATAAAATGGACAATCTGGAAGAAATGGACAAATTCTTAGAAATGTATAACTTTCCAAGACTGAACCAGGAAGAAATAGAAAATATGAACAGACCAATCACAAGTAATGAAATTGAAACTGTGATTATAAATCTTCCAGCAAACAGAAGTACAGGACCAGATGGCTTCAAAGGTAAATTCTATGAAACATTTAGAGAAGAACTAACACCCATTCTTCTCAAACTCTTCCAAAAATTTGTGGAGGACGGAACACTCCCAAACTCATTCTATGAGGCCACCATCACCCTGATACCAAAACCAGACAAAGGTACTACAAAAAAGAAAATTATAGACCAATATCACTGATGAATACAGATACAAAAGCCTTCGACAAAATACTAGCAAATAGAATCTAACAACACATGAAAATGACCATACACCATAATCAGTGGGATTTATCCCAGGGATGCAAGGATTCTTCAAATGCAAATGCAATCAATCAATGTGGTACACCATATTAACAAATTTAAGAATAAAAACCATATATCATCTCAATAGATGCAGAAAAAGCTTTTGACAAATTCAACACCCATTTATCATAAAAACTCTCCAGAAAGTGGGTGTAGAGGGAACCTACTTCAACATAATAAAGCCCATATACAGCAAACCCACAGCTAACATCATTCTCAGTGGTGAAAAACTGAAAACATTTCCTCTAAGATCAGGAACAAGACAAGGATGTCCACTCTTGCCACTATTATTCAACATAGTTTTGGAAGTCCTAGCCACAGCAATGAGAGAGGAAAAAGAAATAAAAGGATACAAACTGGAGAAGAAGAAGTAAAACTGTCACTGTTCGCAGATGACATGATACTATACATAGAACATCCTAAAAATGCCACCAGAAAACTACTAGAGCTGCTGAATGAATTTCGTAAAGTTGCAGGATACAAAATTAATGCACAGAAATCTCTTGTATTCCTATACACTAATGATGAAAAATCTGAAAGTGAAATTAAGGAAATGCTCCCATTTACCATTGCAACAAAAAGAATAAAATACATAGGACTAAACCTACCTAGGGAGAAAAAGACGTTTATGCAGAAAACTATAAGACACTGGTGAAAGAAATGAAAGATGTTACAAACAGATGGAGAGATATACCATGTTCTTGGATTGGAAGAATCAATATTGTGAAAATGACTATACTACCCAAAGCAATCTACAGATTCAATGCAATTCCTATCAAATTACCAATGGTATTTTTTACAGAACTGGAACAAAAAATCTTAAAATTTGTATGGATACACAAAAGATCCCGACTAGCCAAAGCAGTGTTGAGGGAAAAAAAAGGAGCTGGAGGAATCAGACTCCCTGACTTCAGACTATATTACAAAGCTACAGTAATCAAGACAATATGGTACTGACACAGAAACAGAAATATAGATCAATGGAACAGGATAGAAAACCCAGAGCTAAACCCACCTACCTATGGTCAACTAATCTATGACAAAGGAGGCAAGGATATACAATGGAGAAAAGACAGTCTCTTCAATAAGTGGTGCTGGGAAAACTGGATAGCTACATGTAAAAGAATGAAATTAGAACACTCCCTAACACCATACACAAAAAAAAGCCCTCAAAATGGATTAGAGATCTAAATGTGAGGCTAAGCACTATAAAACTCTTAGAGGAAAACAAAGGAAGAACACTCTTTGACATTAATCACAGCAAGATCTTTTTTGATCCACCTCCTAGAGTAATGGAAATAAAAATAAAGATAAACAAATGGGACCTAATGAAACTTAAAAGCTTTTGTACAGCAAAGGAAACCATAAACAAAGGAAAAGACAACCCTCAGAATGGGAGAAAATATTTGTAAATGAATCATTGGACAAAGGATTAATCTCCGAAATATGTAAACAGCTCATGCAGCTCAATATTAAAAAAACAAACAACCCAATCCAAAAATGGGCAGAAGACCTAAATAGACATTTCTCCAAAGAAGACATACAGATGGCCAAGAAACACATGAAAATCTGCTCAACGTCACTAATTATGAGAGAAATGCAAATCAAGCCTACAATAAGGTATCATGTCACACCAGTCAGAATGGCCATTATCAGAAAATGTACAAACAACAAATGCTGTAGAGGGTGTGGAGGAAAGGAAACCCTCTTGCACTGTTGGTGGGAATGTAAATTGATTCAGCCACTATGGAGAACAGTATGGTTGTTCCTTAAAGAACTAAAAATAGAATTACCATATGACCCAGCAATCCCACTACTGGTCATATACCCAGAGAAAACCATAATTAAAGAAGACACATGCACCCCAATATTCATTGCAGCACTCTTTACAGTAGCCAGGTCATGGAAGCAACCTAAATGCCCATTGACAGAAGAATAGATAAAGAAGATGTGGTATATATATATACAATGGAATATTACTCAGCCATATAAAGGAATGAAATTGGGTCATCTGTAGAGATGTGGATGCATCTAGAGACTGTCATACAGAGTGAAGTAAGTCAGAAAGAGAAGAACAAATATCATATATTAACACATATATGTGGAACCTAGAAAATGGTACAGACGAACTGGTTTGCAGAGCAGAAATTGAGACACAGAAGTACAGAAAAAACGTATGGATACCAAAGGGGGAAAGCAGCGGGGGTGAGGTGTGTGTGTGATGAATTGTGAGATTGGGATTGACATGTTTACACTGATGTGTATAAAATGGATGGCTAATAAAAATAAATAAACATTAAAAAAAATCCAAGTGACAAAAGTGTGTTGTGATTGTGCAATGCATGTCATACCTGGAGGAGTGTAATGCAGTAAATATGAGTGCTGCCCCTGAAGACTTTGTAACCTAAAAGGCAACACAGTGACAAAGACAGAGACAGTCGCTGTATCCTTCAGAAATTGACAATGGATAAATTGCAGAAGACTCCAGTTATCAAGAAACAATCTATCATAATGGAAGATAAACGAACAGATTAAAGCTTACTCAAGAGGAAATGTAGGATCCACAGTGGACCACAGGTTGAACAGCTATCAGGAGCTCAGGCACCCTGCTGTCGAGTGGGAGCATGAGCTGTGATGTCACGCAGACTGAAGTCTGAAATTCTCCATCACTCATTATCTCTGTGACTCTGCAAAGCCTCACTGAATCTCAGAAGGAAAAAAAAAAAAGAAAAAAATATGTTTCATTTAAGTGCACGATTTGTTACTCAGTAGGACCTTAGTACATACTTCTTTGCTTCTTATCTCCCTCTATTATTCACAAAAGTAAACAAAATACATACCGACTATATAATACATTTGAAAACTGGCAGTAACTCCTTCAACATCATCATCTAGCAGAATATAAGGGAACTGCAGTTATGAAATTTGGAAGCTCGTTTAAGAGAAATGACTTGTCTTCTTTTTTAATATGAACATTTAAAGCTATAATTTCCCTCTAAGCATGTCTTCACTACATCCCATAAATTGTGATGTTGCATTTGCATTTTCATTCCGTTCAAAATACTTTATTTCCTTTGTCACTACTTTTATGACTTGAGGGTTATTTACACATATGTTGTTCAATGTAATACAACTTTTGAGAATTTTGTGGATATCTTGGTTACTATTTTTAATTTAGTTTATTTGTGGTCAGAGAACATGTCCTATATAAATTCAGTCCTTTTAACTATATTGAGATTTGTTCTATGGTTCAACATACAGTCTGTTTTGATTGATGTTCTGTGTGTACTTGAAAAGAATGTGAGTGCTGCTGTTGTTTGGTGGAGTGCTCTATAGATATGAACTAAACCAATTTGGTTCAGACTATTGTACAAAAACAAAGCAAAACACAAGTAAACCAAACCAAACCAAACCAAAATAAGCCCTGATCAATGATCACTGTTGAGTAGCCAGTCATATGAGGCACACTCAGATTTAAGGAACTACATGCCTGTACCAAATGAATATTATCAATATTTCTAGACTAAGTGTGCTCGGCTATCTTGCCTGATCTGCTTCATATGACTATCCAACTTTTAGCTGATCATGGAACTTGCTGGGTGTTTCCTTAAAAGCAAAACAATATATTGCAGCATGACTCAGTAAAGGCATTTCAAATTGGATATGGCTGTTTGAGGAGCCAGAATGCCAAGATCTACATGCTATGATGATGATCATCATTGTCATAATCTTAAATTCTTTGTTCAGGGCCCATAATGTTCTTGGTGCTATATGTCCTAGGCATGGCCATTTTTGATAATTATTTCAGGTGCTTCAAAGGAAACTATCTAAAAAATACCAAGGTGAAAGGACTTGCCACTGAGCTTCTGTTTGGACTTTTTTTTTTTTTTTTTTTGCATTGTTTCCTATACACTGACTGCTGTGCACATATTTCCCTCGGTTCATGAGGATGAGTAAATTAACTCTGTTTAGCATCGTAGCCAGAATATCAGAGAATTTAGATTATAAGGAGCATCCCAGCTCAAGGATGTCATTTGCCATTACACTTATTTTTGATGACACCACCATTCCACTTTTATTTGGTAGGATAGGAGATGTTCTGATATCTGAGAAGGTCTATTTATTCCCAGATGCATCTTTCTCAGTGATTCGAATGGATGTTATAAATGCTAAAAAGAGGACTTAGAGCTTGAGTTAGGGTCTATAGGAATATTGACTGGAGCGTCCAGAAGTAGGACATACCAGGGTAGATGTAAACTGAACATAAATATGGAAAAACACGGAGAAAGCCAGACTGTGTTTACACTTAAAGGGACAATTTCAGATAAAACAATAGAGGAGCAGGACAGCAGGATCCCAGTGAACACAGAGATGAGGCCTTTGATGATGAGACACTTTGATCAAAGCTTGGTGAGTGTTAAAGTGCACATCTGGCCAGGTGAATCTAGCGTGAAAGACTAGAGGCACATTGGGCTCTTTGGAGAAATAAGAAATGGTGAGGAGGAAATTCTGGATCTCTTCAGATGGACAGTGGGCATGGAACTGTGTGCCTGTGGAGAATCTGGGAAAATCAGAGTTGATGGGAGCTGACCTATGGGGTTCTGCCTCCAGAAGTGTCCAGGGGAGTGAATAGGGAGCCCAGCAATTCAACAGATGCTGTCTTGGGTAAACCTCACAACATCACAAAGAGCAGCACATGGTGGGTATACAAACTCCTTTTCATCAAGAAAAAAAAATAAGGTTCACAAGAGCTGAAAGGACTGTAGTTAAGTCAAACAGTCAGGCAATTGCAGACTCAGGACTCAAATTCGATCGGCTTACTCTCAACCCAGGGCACTTTTCACCCTAAGAATAAGCCTTCTCTCAAGCTTCTTTCCTTATCTTTTGGTCAGAATTATACCTTCTTATTGTATCTGTTATAACTAACTCAATTCATCCTGGGTAGTAGTTAGTAATTTCCATGTCTCATACCATATTAAAACCTCTAATAATAATAACAGTAATAAAATGGTAATGATGATGATGACAGTGGCTAAAATCTATTATGGACAACGCACTAGGTGCTAAGCATTTTACACATATAGGTATTATCCAATTTAATTACAGTAAGCAAGAAGATAGGTACTGTAATTATCTCCATTTTATAGAATGGGAAGCTGAGACTCATGGTGCTTGAGCTACTTTCACATAGCTGGTAAGTGGTAGATGTGAAATATTGAACCCAGATCTTCTGACCCCAGACATATCCTTCTTTACCCCTCAGAATAATGTGTCCTTCCATTGCAAGCAGGGACCAAGCTGTTCTTATTTCTACAGCATCGTGCATCATGGTTTGTAACTATCTACTGCACTACATTTGTTTAACATGACATTTGCCAAAAAAAAAGCTTGTTGAAGTGAACCATAGCTTGATACTTCAGGAGCATTGAGTCAATTATGAAGGAGAACACCATTGTCAGTTGAGAAACAGTGGTTTGATATAAACCAGAAGTACATTGTCTGCCTGTACCCAGATGTGTAAAGTGTGAAGCAGAGATGACAATGAGAAAGAACATATAGTGAACCCCTTCTATGACTCAGGCAAGTTCTTTTAGAGGCAAGTTTGGGAGAAGTAAAGTGGACCAAGAGAATATGCAGCTTTGAAGTTCAGACCTGGGTTTCAATCTTGTCTAGCTATTTGGCTTAGTTCTGTGGTATTAGACAAAATAGAGTAGCTTCTCTGAGTCTCAGCTTTTACCATTTCTACAATGAATATAGCAATCAGCATTTTGGAATCATGTGGAAATTAAATCAGATAATGTATACATACATCAGCCTTCTGAAGGTTCCTATATCTCTCTGTCCTGAGTCATGTCACTACCAGATTTACATGTGGCTTGTTTATCTGCTTTTAACTGATTAAATTTCATAGAATCTTGAAAGGCAGTTATGATTATCCCTATTTCACTAATAAAAAAGTGAGTCATGGTAGTTAAGTATGTATACTGAGGAGAAGAAAAGGGCCCAGATGGGACTGATTGAAAACCCCATAGTTTTCCCATAATATATGTAAAATATTCCCTCATCAGAGATCTCCAGGACTATTTTAAGACCCTCTTAAATAGTGTAGAGGCTATGGTCACCCATTTTTAGTTTGAATTCCATTTTGCTACATGGTCAACCTGTGTTGAAAGCCATTCAATAGATAGTTTCAAAATTCCACAAGAAAGCTTAAAAGGCCCTTTGTTGACAATTCTCTTCTTATATTTTTGTGCCTTAGTCTTGGACTTTTCTGCATTTTCATATTAATTTCATTATTATCTAGTTGCTTATTTTTCTCAAATGTACTGGCTACGATTTTGCTTCTGTAATTTGGAACACAATGTTCACTCTGCTTGAAAAAGACTCACCTCACCTGGTTTGCTTGGTGAACTCCTATATATCCTGAAAACTCCCATTCATATTGTTCCTTCCTTTTTGTCATTCCCTGGATCCAGTGTATCCCTCATTATTCCCATAACACCTGGTGCTAACCTTCAATACAATACTGCCAAAACCTGCCAATCTTAAAACACACACACACACACACACACACACACACACACACACACACACACACACACACTTAGGAACCTTTGAAAAACAGATTCCCAGACCAGATCCAAGTCAGTGCAATTAAAACTTCCAGTGGAGGCACCTATAAACCTTAATGTTTATAAGCTCTTCAATCAATTTTATGGTCTGACAAGTCTAGTACTACTTAAATGAACCAAATAGTAAGTTGCGTTAAAATTGTCTATGTGTGGGCTTCCCTGTTGGTGCAGTGGTTGAGAGTCCACCTGCCGATTCAGGGGATACGGGTTCATGCCCCGGTCCGGGAAGATCCCACATGCTGCGGAGCGGCTGGGCCCGTGAGCCATGGCCACTGAGCCTGCACCTCTGGAGCCTGTGCTCCACAACGGGAGAGGCTACAACAGTGAGAGGCTCGCGTACCACAAAAAAAAAAAAAAAATTGTCTATGTGTGTCTGTCTATATCTAGCTTGTGGTGTCCTTTAAGAGTATAACTGTACATTTTTCAGGATTAATTTTCTAGCTTATTGCCTGGAAATACAGTCTTCAGAAATTGTTTGCTGAATGAATGAGCTAACAAAAGAATAGAATGAAAACAAGCCTCTCATATTATCTATAGAAATCTTTCCAAGTGATCATGAATAAGAATTCTAGATGTCCTGCTGCAGATTTCTATCTGGCACTATGTATTTTGTTTTCATTAAAAAAATGTTTGGTATTAGATCAGCAGAGACTCTTTTACCTGAAGACCTGACATGAGTTCTGAAGCAGCTGATCATCAGAGTCAAATTAGATTGGTGAAATTTTGACTGTAAACAAGTATACATCCAAAAGTCATTCAACATGCATATAGAGGTCATTCAACATGCATATAGACTTGAATTTGTTGAAGTTCATAACAGGTAATATATACTGAAAAAAAAAAAAGGATCCTTCCTTTAAAAATTCTAAATGATGATAGAGAAGAAAAGTAGTGGTAAATAAGAATATCAGAGAAAAGGTAAGGACAGCAGACAAAAGACTAAAATATATCCTGAGTTCTAGGACTTCTATAATCACCAAGGACCTCTTCAGTTTATAACATGTATCTCTCTTCTTTGCATTATAAAGTCCACACTCCTCCTCATGGCATATAAGGCCCTCCAAGTCTTGACCAAGCAACTCTGAAAATTTCATTTTATTTTGTTTCACCACTTATCCATAGAACCACTTATAAGAAACACCTCTTTTTTTCCCTTTCCCTCTTCTTCTTTCTCTCTCTCCCTCATGAACTGTTTCATCAAAGAGAAATAAGCTAGACACTAAAGGAGGATTTACCTTGTACACTTTCTACAACAGGGAAGAAGGTCCAGTGTAAACTGAGCTCGACTTTGCCTAAATAAAAAGCAGGAAACTTTTTAAATGCTAGGGTGTATTAAAGGAAAGGTGCTCAAAGGCATTGAAGGCAGTTTTGTTCATGTGACCACATCATCTGTGTTTGCTAATCAGAACTTATCTGGAGGGAGGGGAAACAAACTTCTTGATGACAGGGGGCAGTTGTGCAATTTGGAGCAAGGTTCCGATCAAGCTAGGCCTTTACCCTCCCAGAGGACTGGGAGGTTAGAATTATCTCCTAAATTGTCTGCATTTCAGAGAGTATGCTCCCAGGTCCTTGAGGAGACAGTTCAGGTTGATAGAAGGTTCATATCCCAAAGGGCAGGTAAATGATTTATCACTGCCACCTTAGCTGTTCTAAAGGGGGTTCAGGGATTTACAATCCTATCATCAAGTTTTGGCTGGAATAAACAGTTAGTTCTCCTGGTACTGCTGAGCTTCCTTAGGCAGGCATTTTAAGGAGTCTGGGGGCATCCTGGGGACACAGCTTTAAGCTGCGAGAATCCATGTTAGTGTTTGATCAAATCTCTAAGTGAAGTGGTTCAGACTGAGTCATTAAATGCAGAGAGTTTGCATTTCTCGCTTGATTCTAGAATACACCTAATTTCATTTTTCCCTAGAGAGCAAATTCAAAAATAAAATCACAATGTTATAATAATAAAGCTAATAGTCAGGATGAACAGTGAGGGGAGAAAAGAAATTCTATTTCCCAGGCAGTGAAAATAGCATGTATCAAGAAATAGTAGTAATAAAGAGTCTGGAAAATTCCAGAAAAGCAAGAGGATGGTCATTGTTGTTAACAAGTTAACATCTCCATTCTTCAGCATGACAGGCAAATAGTCATTTACTTGTCTTGAACAAGGGAAGCAAAGGGAATCCCTGGGGGAAGCAGGTGCCTGAAGAGACAGACATTTTAGTTATCTATTGCTGTACAGCAAACTATCCAAAACTTAGTGACCTAAAAGAACAAAGTTTTTCTTACATCTCATGCTTTTGTGGGTCGAGAACTCAAGCAGGGTTCAGCTGGTCAATTTTCTGCTTCATGTGGTATTGGTTGGGTCATTCTGTGATTTTTAAGTGGTGGCTTCACTCTCATGCCTGTGCCTTAGAAGGGGAGTTGGAGGTCGGACTTAGCTGTGCCATCTCCCCCTCCCTTTAGAGCTCTTCCACATGCTCTCTCTAGCATGGGAGTTGGGGGACTCAGGGCTTCCAGAGGCAAGGCAGAAGCTCCCAATCCTCCCAAAGTCTAGATTCAGAACATGGAACATGCAAAGCATCACTTTCCCTGTGCTCTATTGGTCAAAACAGCCACAGGTCAACTCAGGTTCAAGGGGAGGGAAATAGGCCTTAACTTTTGGTTAAACGAGTGGTGAAAAATGTGTGGCTATCTTTAATCAACCACTGCAGACTTATACAGATGTTACTTATTCACCCAGAATCCATGTCATAAGAAGAGAGAATGTTTGGTCTTTTTATGGTTGTGTTTATATTATCAAATAAAGTGTCTAAAAATACCAATGTGACAAGTAAAAATAAATAAGATGGCCCCAATGTCTACTGAATATATAAAATATCTTTGTGTTCATTAGTAATGGTGTTAATTGCTATTATTAAACACCTCCTACATGTCGAAATTTATACTTGCATCACTTCATACAATTCTCACAACCATTTTGAGAGAGGCATTTTATCTTCATTTTGCAAGTTAGAAAACTGATATTCAGAAACACAAATTTTGTTGTCCCAGGGCACATAGTTAGAATTCTGGAGTTGAAATTCATGGACATCAAAGTTCGGGGTCTTTCAATGGAGTCACATCACCATCCCACATGCCACATAAAGCCACTTGTGCTGCCAGAACAGTGGTCATTATTTCTGTTTCACATATAATATGACACAGGCTTAAGGTAAACAGTTTACCCAACATTGTAAAGCTGAAAAGTAAAGTGCACGGACTCATCATACAATGCAATTTTTTTTTATTTAACATCTTTACTGGCGTATAATTGCTTTACAATATTGTGTTAGCTGTAGCTGTATAACAAAGTGAATCAGCTTTATGTATGCATATATCCCCATATCTCCTCCCTCTTGCACTTCCCTTCCACCCTCCCTATCCCACCCTTTTAGGTGGACACAAAGCACTGAGCTGCTCTCCCTGTGCTATGTGCTGCTTCCCACTAGCTATCTATTTTATATTTGATAGTGTATATATGTCAATGCCACTCTCGCACTTTTTCCTAACTTATACTTCCCTCTCCCCATGTTCTCAAGTCCATTCTCTGTCTGTGTCTTTATTCCTTTATCGCTAGGTTCTGCAGAATCATTTTTTTTTTAGATTCTGTAAATATGTGTTCACATATGGTATTTGTTTTTCTTTCTGACTTTCTTCACTCTGCATGAGAGTCTCTAGGTCCATCCTCACTGCAAATAACTCAATTTTGTTTCTTTTTATGGCTGAGTAATATTCCATTGTATATACATGCCACATCTTCTTTATCCATTCATCTGTCGATGGACACTTAAGTTGCTTCCATGTCCTGGCTATTGTAAATAGATCTGCAAGAAACATTGTGGTACATGACTCTTTTTGAATTATGGTTTTCTCAGAGTATATGCCAGGTAGTGGGATTGCTGGGTAATATGGTAGTTCTATTTTTAGTTTTTTAAGGAACCACCATACTGGTCTTCATAGTGGCTGTTTCAATTTATATTCTCACCAACAGTGCAAGAGGGTTCCCTTTTCTCCACACCCTTTCCAGCATTTATTGTTTGTATATTTTTTGATGATGGCCATTCTGACCAGTGTGAGGTGATACTTCATTGTAGTTTTGATTTGCATTTCTCTAATAATTAGTGATGTTCAGCATCTTTTCATGTGTTTGTTGGCAATCTGAATATCTTCTTTGGAGAAATGTCTATTTAGGTCTTCTGCCCATTTTTGGATTGGGTTACTGTTTTTGTGATATTGAGCTGCATGAGCTTCTTGTATATTTTGGAGATTAATCATTTGTCAGTTTCTTCATGTGCAAATATTTTCTCCCATTCTGAGGGTTGTCTTTTCATCTTGTTTATGGTTTCCTTTGCTGTAAAAAAGCTTTTAAGTTTCATTAGGTCCCACTTGTTTATGTTTATTTTCTTTCCATTTCTCTAGGAGGTGTGTCAAAAAGGATCTTGCTGTGATTTATGTCATAGAGTGTTCTGCCTATGTTTTCCTCTAAGAGTTTTATAGTGTCTGCTTTACATTTAGGTCTTTAATCCATCTAGAGTTTATTTTTGTGTATGGTGTTAGGGAGTGTTCTAATTTCCTTCTTTTACATGTAACTGGTCAATTTTCCCACACCACTTATTGAAGAGGCTGGCTTTTCTTCATTGTGTATTATTTTCTGCTTTATCAAAGATAAGGTGACCATATGTGCGTAGGTTTATCTCTGGGCTTTCTATCCTGTTCCATTGATCTATATTTCTGTTTTTGTGCCAGTACCATACTGCCTTGATTACTGTAGCTTTGTAGTATCGTTTGAAGTCCAGGAGCCTGATTCCTCCAGCTCCGTTTTTCTTTCTCAAGATTGCTTTGGAAATTCGGGGTCTTTTGTGTTTCCATACAAATTGTGAAATTTTGTTCTAGTTCTGTAGTTTGATAAGGATTGCATTGAATACGTAGATTGCTTTGGGTAGTATAATCATCTTCGCAATGTTGATTCTTCCAATCCAAGAACATGGTATATCTCTCCATCTGTTTGTACCACCTTTAATTTCTTTCACCAGTGTCTTATAGTTTTCTGCATACAGGTCTTTTTTCTCCTTAGGTAGGTTTATTCCTAGGTATTTTATTCTTTATGTTGCACTGGTAAATGGGAGTGTTTCCTTAATTTCTCTTTCAGATTCTTCACCATTATTGTATAGGAATGCAAGAGATTTCTGTGCATTAATTTTGTATCCTACAACTTTACCAAATTCATTGATTAGCTCTAGTAGTTTTCTGGTAGCATCTTTAGGATCCTCTATGTATAGTATCATGTCATCTGCAAAGAGTGACAGCTTTACTTCTTCTTTCTGATTTGGATTCCTTTTATTTCTTTTTCTTTTCTAATTGCTATAGCTAAAATTTCCAAAACTATGTTGAATAATATTGGTGAGAGTGGACAACCTTGTCTCATTCCTGATCTTAGAGGAAATGGTTTCAGTTTTTTTGCCATTGAGAACAATGTTGGCTGTGAGTTTGTCATATATGGCCTTTATTATGTTGAGGTAAGTTTCCTCTATGTGTAGTTTCTGCAGAGCTTTTATCATAACTTGGTGTTAAATTTTGTCAAAAGTTTTCGTGTTTTGGTTTTCCTCCTTCAATTTGTTAATATGGCATATCACATCAAATGATTTGCATATGTTGAAGAATCCTTGCGTTCCTGGGATAAACCCCACTTGATCATCGTGTATGATCCTTTTAATGTGCTGTTGGATTCTTTTTGCTAGTATTTTGTTGAGGAATTTTACGTCTATATTCATCAGTGATATTGGCCCGTAATTTTCTCTTTTGCACCATCTTTGTCTGATTTTGATATCAAGGTGATGGTGGCCTCGTAGAATGAGCTTGGGAGTTTTCCTCTCTCTGCTTTATTTTGGAAGAATTTGAGGATAGGTGTTAGTTCTTCTCTAAATGTTTGATAGAATTCACCTGTGAAGCCACCTGGTCCTGGGCTTTTTTTTGTTGGAGGATTTTTAATCATAGTTTCAATTTCAGTGCTTGTGATTGGTTTGTTTATATTTTCTATATCTTCCTAGTTCTGTCTTGGAAGGTTATGCTTTTCTAGGCATTTGTCCATTTCTTCCACATTGTCCATTTTAATGGCAAATAGTTGCTTTTAGTAATCTCATGATCCTTTTTATTTCTGCTGTGTCAGTTGTTTCTTCTCCTTTTTCATTTCTAATTCTATTGATTTGAGTCTTCTCCCTTTTTCTCTTGATGAGTCTGGTTTATGGTTTATCAAGTTTGTTTATCTTCTCAAAGAACCATCTTTTAGTTTTATTGATCTTTGCTCTTGTTTCCTTCATTTCTTTTTCATTTATTTCTTATCTGATCTTTATGATTTCTTTCCTTCTGTTAACTTTGGGGATTTTTTTCGTCTTCTTTCTCTAATTGCTTTAGGTTTAAAGTTAGGTTATTTATTTGAGATGTTTCTTGCTTCTTGCAGTAGGATTGTATTACTATAAACTTCCCTCTTAGAACTGCTTTTGCTGCACCCCATAAGTTTTGCATTGTCATGTTTTCATTGTCATTTGTTTCTAGGTTTTCTCTTTTTTTTTTTTATTTCCTCTTTGACTTCTTCAGTGATCTCCTGGTTATTTAGTAGTGTATTTTTAAACCACCATGGGTTTGTATTTTTTACAGATTTTTTTCCTATAATTGATATCTAGTGTCATAACGTTGTGGTCAGAAAAGATATCTGATACGATTTCAATTTTCTTAAATTTACCTAGGTTTCATTTGTTACCAAGATATGATCTATTGTGGAGAATGTTCCATGAACACTTGAGAAGAAAGTGCATTTTGTTTTTTTTGGATGGAATGTCCTGTAAATATCAATTAAGTCCATCTTATTTAATGTATCATTTAAAGCTTGTGTTTCCTTGTTTATTTTCATTTTGGATGATCTGCCCATTGGTAAAAGTGGGTGTTAAAGTCCCCTACTATGATTGTGTTACTCTTGACTTCCCCTTTTAAGGCTGTTAGCATTTGCCTTATGTATTGAGGTGCTCCTATGTTGGTTGCATAAATATTTACAATTGTTATAACTTCTTCTTGGATTGATCCCTTGATCATTATGTAGTGTCCTTTTTGTCTCTTGTAATAGTCTTTATTTTAAAGTTTATTTTGTCTGATATGAAGAATTGCTACTCCAGCTTTCTCTTGCTTTCCATTTGCATGGAATGTCTTTTTCCATCCCCTCACTTTCAGTCTGTATGTGTCTTTAGGTCTGAAGTGGGTCTCTCATAGACAGGATATATACAGGTCTTTTTTTTCTATCCATTCAGCCAGTCTATGTCTTTTGGTTCAAGCATTTAATCCATTTACATTTAAGGCAATTATTGATGTGTATGTTCCTATTACCATTTTATGAATTGTTTTGGGTTTGTTATTGTAGGTCTTTTCCTTCTCTTGTTTTTCCTGCCTAGAGAAGTTCCATTAGCATTTGTTGTAAAGCTGGTTCATTGGTGTTGAATTCTTTTAGCTTTTGTTTGTCTGTAAAGGTTTTAATTTCTGCCTCGAATCTGAATGAGATCCTTGATGGTAGCATAATCTTGGCTGTAAGTTTTCCCCTTTCATCATTTTTAATATATCTTGCCACTCTCTTCTGGCTTGCAGAGTTTCTGCTGAAATATCAGCTGTTAACCTTATGGGGATTCCCTTTTATGTTATTTGTTGTTTTTTCCTTGCTGCTTTTAATATTTTTTCTTTGTTTTTAATTTTTGATAGTTTGAGTGATATGTGTCTTGGTGTGTTTCTCCTTGGATTTATCCTGTATGGGGCTCTCTACACTTCCTGGACTTGTTTATTTTCTTTCCCTTATTAGGGAAGCTTTCCATATAATCTCCTCAAATATTTTCTCAGTCCCTTTTTTTCTCTTCTTCTTCTGGGACCACTATAATTTGAATGTTGGTGTGTTTAATGTTGTCCCAGTGGTCTCTGAGACTGTCCTCAATTCTTTTCATTCTTTTTTCTTTATTCTGTTCTGTGGTATTTATTTCCACTATTTTATCTTCAAGGTCACTTATCCAGTCTTCTACCTCTATTACTATGCTATTGATTCTTTCTAGAGAATTTTAAATTTCATTTATTTTGCTCTTCATCAGTGTTTGCTTGCTCTTTAGTTCTCATAGGTCCTTGTTAAATGTTTTTTTTATTTTCTTCTTTCTTTTTCCATAATTTTGCATCATCTTTGTTTTCATTCCTCTGAATCCTTTTTCAAGTAGACTGCCTATTTCCTCTTCATTTGTTTGGTCTGGGTTTTTTTTACCTTGCTCCTTCATCTGCTGTGTGTTTCTCTGTCTTCTCATGTTGCTCAGCTTACTATGTGTGTGGTCTTTTTGCAGGCTGCAGGTTCTTAGTTCCCATTGTTTTGTTGTCTGCCTCCAGTGGCTAATGTGGGCTCAGTGGGTTATGTAGGCTTCCTGGTCGAGGAGACTGTTGCCTGTGTTCTGGTGGAGGTGGGCAGGACTGCATCCGATGTTGTGTTTTGGGGTATCTGTGACCTTATTATGATTTAAGGCAGGCTCTCTGCTAATGGTGGAGTTGTGTTCCTGTCTTGCCTGTTGTTTGGCATAGGGTGTCCAGCACTGTAGCTTGCTGTTCACTGAGTGGAGCTGGGTCTTAGCATTGAGATGGAGATCTCTGGGAGAGCTTTCACCATATGATATTACATGGAGCTGGGAGGTGTCTGGTGGACCAATGTCCTGAACTCAACTCTCCCAATGCAGAAGCTCAGGCTTGACACCTGGCTGGAGCACCAAGACCCTGTCAGCCACAGCAGCTGTGTGATGGCAGGTGAAGGATTCCACCTCTGTGCCTCAGTCTTCTCTTCTTAGCACTCTTTACTGGCTTTTCCTGAAGTTGTCTTCTCCCTTTGATCTTCTTTCTTATCTTCAATTCCACCATAAATGACAAAAGCCTCTCTATCTTTGATGTCGATTGATGGGTCTGGTGACATCTGGCTCACCAGGTCTGGGCCTAGGCCACGCCAGTTGATGGATGGACATTCATGGCGAACTGGGCCGCACTTCTTATTCTGCCTGGGGCCCCTCCCCTCTCCTCCCCACCTGTCAGTTGTGTTGGAAGACAGGGGGTGTGGCGTCCAGTCTGACCCCTGGTCTCCCAACCCCAGCCTTGGGGTCTCGGCGGGCTGGGGTCCTCTGACACTCTTGCTTCACCTCCTCAGTGTGTCTTGCGAGAAGCACTCTACCCATGAATATTTAAGCTCCAGAAATTTTAGGTGTTACACACACCATTTATTTGTGATAATTTCAACCATGTTAAAGAACATCCAAACTGTGTGTAACCTTTTGTCATTTCTATGCTTTTGACTGTGTGCTCTTGGAAAATGTAAATTCTTTGCAATTTACAGTGGATTTTCCATTAACGGCAGTGTTCCCATTGTTTCATTATCTCAGTTTGTTTTAAAACATTTATTACTAATTTGACACAGTGTTTCTCTAATTAAAGTTCATTCTCTAATATGAAATATAGTATTTTATAAAGCAGCAAGGACATTTCCTTTCCATTTAGAGTGTCAGATATTTCATGGGTGGTTTACAGTAAATGTTGCAAGTAATTTTGTTTATTTGTTTAGGAAATCATCATTCCCGTCATTCTTACTCCATATTACCACCCTTAATTTTTCCAGCTAATTCTTGTGTTTCATTCAAAGCTCTTTTATGCAATAGGTTTTGTTTAGACACAATTGTTAATTAAAGTAAGTATATGAATTGCTAAATTGCCTGACAGAAAATATTAGATTTTTCCAAGCAAGACTTATGCTTTTAGCAGAAAGATTATAAAAAACTTTCATAGTTAAGGGAAAAAGTGTTTTGAAGACAAAATGAAATCATACTAAACCCTTTTAACCTAAGCAGAATCTAAATTAGCTCTACTCAGTAACCATCCCCTGTTGGTTCTACTTCCTAAACACATGTTACCAGTGTCTTTTTTCCACCCTACTCCCTTTCCTCCATTCTAGGCCACTGGTTGGTTCTCAAACTCTACATTTTTACCACCTTATCCATCCCCAACATTTTATTTTTTTTGTCATATTTTACATCTTTTTATTTTGTGTATCCCTTAACAACCTACTGTAGTTATCGTTGATTTTACACTTTTGTCTTTTAACCATCATACTAGATTTTTAAGTGGCCAATCCACTGCCTTTACTATACATCTGCCTTTACCACTGAGATTTTTCCTATCACATATTTTGTTATTTCTTGTTGTGGCCTTTTCTTTCCACTTTAAAAGACCCTTGCACATTTCCAGTAAGTCTGATTTAATGGTGATAAACTCTTTAGTTTTTCCTTGTCTGGGAAACTACTGCTCCCCAGTTCTGAATGATAACCAAGCCAAATAAAGTATTCTAGGTTGAAATTTTTTTTTTTTTTGATTCCTTTTTAAATTTCTTTCTGGCCTGTAAAATTTGTGCTGCAAAATCAGCTGAGAATCTTACAAAGTTTTCTTTGTGTGTGGCTAGTTGTTTTTCTCTTGCTGATTTTAAGATTCTGCCTTTATTTTTAACCCTTTCCATTTTAAATATAATATACAAGGGTGTAGATCTCTTTAGACTCACCTTGTTTGAGACTCTCTGTGATTGCTGCTCCTGAATGTCTGTTTCCTCCCCCAGGTCAGGAAGGTTTTCAGCCATAATTTTTTCAAATAAGTTTTCTGTCCCTTTCTCTCTTCACCTTCTGGGACCCCTATAATATGAATGTTAGCATGCTTGATGTTGTCTCAGAGGTGCCTTAAAGTCTCCTCATTAAAAAAAAAAAAAATTCTTTGTTCTTTTTGCTCTTCTGATTAAGTGATTTCCATTATTCTGTCTTCCAATTCACTTACCCATTTTTCTGTATTATCTAATCTGCTGTTGATTCCCTC
This sequence comes from Phocoena phocoena, assembly GCF_963924675.1. Lineage (NCBI taxonomy): Eukaryota > Metazoa > Chordata > Mammalia > Artiodactyla > Phocoenidae > Phocoena > Phocoena phocoena. The sequence continues at coordinate 99,765,939 of NC_089223.1, read as the reverse complement.
TAGTGTATTTTTTATTTCAGTTGTTGTATTCTTCATTCCTGATTGGTTCTTTCTTATATTTTCTAAGGCCTTGTTGAAGTTCTCACTGAGTTCTTCCATTCTTCTCCTGAGTTCGGTGAGATACCTAAAACATTTTCTTTGAACTCTTTAACAGGTAAATCACTTATCTCCATTTCATTATTTTTTGTTTGTTTGTTTCTCTCCCCTGGAGTCTTATTTTGTTTCATTTGGAATATATTTCTCTGTCTCCTCATTTTGTTTGGCTTCTGTTTTTTGTTTCTATGAATTAGGCAAAACAGCTACCTCTCCTTATCTTGAAGAAGTGGCCTTGTGTGGGAGCATGCCCTGTGTAGACTGCTTACAGCTGGTGGTTTTGGCATGTAGGCTGGGGAGTGCTGGACCCAAGCTGACTCTGCAGGGTGGCTGAGGCTAGAGGGGGTGTGTCCTGGGGCAGTCTCGGGGGGTACTCGAACAATGATGCTCACTGATGTTTCCAATCCTGCGGTTGGTTCCAGAAGTTCCTTGCCCATTTGGCAGAAGCTCTAGGGTTAGTAAATGGATTTCCTTCTCATATAGTCCATGTGTCCTTTAAACTGCTGTTTTATCACTGTATCCCAAAGTGGGTAAGTCTGCTTTGGACCCCTCGGCATTATCACTGCCTACTGCATTGGGGGTGGAGTTCCCATGGATACCATGTCTCTGCCTTTCCTACCCATTTCTATGTGGTTCTTCTGTGTGCAGTACCTGTTCAGTCAACCGTCACGTGTTCTTTAAGAAAAACTGCTCTATATGTAGGTGTAGACTCAGTGTGTCCATGACTTCAGGATCTTTCTACACCATGACTGTGGATCCCTCCTCTTTCCCTTTGTTCTTAATATAAAAGTAAAAACTACTGAATTAAGGAGAAAATTCTTTTCTAGGAGCCAAAAAAAAAAAAAAGGACAGAAAAGAATACCTCTTCAATTCTTTTTTGAGAAACCTGCAGAGCACTTAAAATATTTTATACTTCATATGAAATATTTCAGTTACATTGGAAAGGTTCATAACTCCCAGTGCACAGTCCTGCAATTAAAATATTTAACTGAAGAAAAAAGGTATCATTTTTCCCCTACTGAAATTTAAAGTTAGTTAATTTTTGATTGTATAATGTTACCTTGGACTCCCACAAGGCCTTACCCTACATTAAAAATATTGTTTTGTACTAAAAATTCTTTTATTCCTAGCTCTCAAATTGTAAATAATGTAGAAGCATTGCTTAAAGGGTTAACATAAAAAATGAATCATTTCTTTTTAATAATCTGTTTGAATAATTATTGGATCAATAGTTCACAGTATACAACCTGCAATTAAATATATTCATTAATTCGGTAAAATGGCCATATTTTATACTTGAAAGCCATTAAAGTAATATTATGTAACTCCTAATATAAGACCATTCTTCAGTTATAACATGTTTTTTTTCAGATTTTCAAAAGTAATTGATTCCTTATTCCAAAAAAAATTTCCCTGAATGATTAAATAAATAAAAAAGTATTTAACTTTTTTATGGACTGTATTCAATTAACAAAATCATAATCCTCAGCATAGTGAAATGTTTAAGTCTGAGCAAACACATTTAGGATTTTAACTCAGAAATATTTGTTACAAAAATGTTGAATAGAGTCCAAATCTAGATATTTTGAAAGCAAAAGCAAAAGGCTTTGAAATCAGTTCATAACTGGTTTATGTTAATAGATATCAATCACTTTTCTTTTCAAACATTTTAGTGTATACCATTGGCCTTAGAAATCACCGTATGCTTGTTCTCACAGACCCAAACATGGAATGTAGACTCAAAACTATATCTTGAGTGAACAGTTAACTTGATATTGTGCTGGAGAGTCTGGCTACTCAAAGTGTGGCTTCTGGGCCAGCAATATCGGCCCCACCTGAGACCTCATCACAAAGGCAGAATTCAGACCTGCTTCAGTCTTATCGAATTGGAATATTCATCTTGAATGGAGTCGCATTTTTTTGAATGCACAACATTTGAGAAGCAGTGCTGAAGGACTTAACAAGACCTTAACTATTAGGAATCTGGATTCATTCTGCCTCTACCAAGTCATGGGTCCATCACTTTGAAGTGCCTTATAAAGTGTAAATGATCTATAAATACGCATTAATATAACTTCCCATGGTGAAGAGAGGTCATCTTATTCTTATGTCACAAGGCCACCTGTGGTCTAGCAGAGTGAACTCTTGACTTTAAATCAGAAGACATGAAGCTAATTATTAGCTTTGTCTCTTCCCACCTGCTTTATCTCAGTTTCCCTGTTCAATTCTCTGAGTTTCAGATTCTAGGTCTGTAAAACCAGAATAATGACATTTCAGGGTTAATGTAAGGATCTAATGAGATAATAATATGAAATCACTCTGTAAGCTTTACAGTTCTACACATGTATTAAATATTAATATTGGAGAGCAATTGATAAATTGGTACAGTCTCTGATGACATGGGGTGGAGTACCCCAACCATATTTCATCATGTCTCTCTCCTTCCCAAAACATTTTGATGATAAAAATCCAAACTCTTTGGCCCTCAGGTTTCTCGCTGAACTGAGCTCTGCCTCCCTTGTGGACATCACTTCCTACCCCGTATTCCTTTTCTCTCATTCTTACAGTCATATTGGCCTTGAGGTCTTTCTGTGAAGACAGCAATTATGTACTTGGCGTTTGTCTCCTGTCCTTGCCATTCCCTAGGGCTGGAACTCACTTTCCTCAGATATCATCATGGCCTCGGCATTCAGTTCTCACTGCAAATGCACCTCCTCAGAGAAGCCTTCCATGATCTCTGAAAGAGCACTTCACTCACTCTCTACCCATTTACTCTGTTTCCTGTTCCACTGAATTTATTGCTACCTGACAGTATAATTCAGGTTTCAAACAGGAAATCAGAAAACATCTTAGGTATTTTGAGAAGGAAAATTTTAAAAGAGGAAACGTTTGCATAAAAAAACATTGGATGGTCTGGGAGAACAAAGATCAGACAGAGCCTTACATAACAGCAGGAAATATGGAAGAGCTGAAATTACAAGGAAGCTACAACCATGGCCTCAGCTGACAGAAAAACCTCAAGACTGTGGTTACACAGGAGTTAACCTGGTAGCTGATGCAAATGCCACCTTGGCTGTCTGCTCAATGGTCTGCCTCAGCTTCCACAGGTGGATATTGGCTCTTAGTTTTCTTTTCCTTTTCAGATCTGTGAAAAATGTCTCTTACTGGTGGGCTCCTATAGGAGCTCTGACTGCCTGCAAGAGTGTCCAGAAAACATCCTCGCATCCCCAGGAATGCTTAGAAGAGTAGATATAAGAAAATGACAACAGGGACTTAAGGGGGGACCTTGAAGATGGCGGAAGAGTAAGACGCGGAGATCGCCTTCCTCCCCACGGATACACCAGAAATACATCCACACGTGGAACAACTCCTACAGAACTCCTACTGAAGGCTGGCAGAAGACCTCAGACCTCCCAAAAGGCAAGAAACTCCCCACGTAACTGGGTAGGGCAAAAGAAAAAACAGAGACAAAAGAATAAGGACGGCACCTGCACCAGTGGGAGGGAGCTGTGAAGGAGGAAAAGTTTCCACACACTAGGAAGCCCCTCCGCGGGCGGAGACTGCGGGAGGCAGAGGGGGGAGTTTCGGGACCGCGGAGTAGTGCACAGCGACGGGTGCGGAGGGCAAAGCGGGGAGATTCCTGCACAGACGATCGGTGCCGACCAGCACTCACCAACCCGAGAGGCTTGCTGCTCACCCACCGGGGCGGGAGGGGCTGCGAGCTGAGGCTCGGGTTTTGGTTTTGGACGGAGCTCAGGGAGAGGACTGGGGTTGGCGGCTTGAACATAGCCTGAAGGGGTTAGTGCACCACGACTAGCCGGGAGGGAGTTCGGGGAAAAGCCTGCACCGGCCGAAGAGGCAAGAGACTTTTTCTTCCCTCTTTGTTTCCTGGTGCGCGAGGAGAGGGGTTTAAGAGCGCTGCTTAAAGGAACTCCAGAGACGGGCGCGAGCCGCGGCTAAAAGCGCGAACCCCAGAGACGGGCGCGAGCCGCGGCTGAGGGCGCGAGCCCCCGAGACGGGCGCGAGCCGCGGCTGAAAGCGCAAACCCCAGAGACGGGCGCGAGCCGCGGCTAAAACCGCGGACCCCAGAGACGGGCGGGAGACGCTAAGGCTGCTGCTGCCGCCACCAAGGGGCCTGTGTGCGAGCACAGGTCACTCTCCACGCCCCTCTTCCGCGGAGCCTGTGCAGCCCGCCACTGCCAGGTTCCCGGGATCCAGGGACAACTTCCCCGGGACAGCGCACGGCGGGCCTCAGGCTGGTGCAACGTCACGCCGGCCCCTGCCGCAACGTCACGCTGCCTCTGCCGCCGCAGGCCGGCCCCGCACGCAGTGCCCCTCCTTCCCCCATCCCCCAACCCCCGGCCTGAGTGAGCCGGAGGCCCCGAATCAGCGGCTCCTTTAACCCCGTCCTGTCTGAGCGAAAAAACAGACGCCCTCCAGCGACCTACACGCAGAGGCAGGGCCAAATCCAAAGCTGAGCTCCTGTGAGCTGTGAGAACAAAGAAGAGAAAGGGAAATCTCTCCCAGCAGCCACAGAAGCAGCGGATTAAAGCTCCACAATCAACTTGATATACCCTGCATCTGTGGAATACCTGAATAGACAAGGAATGATCCCAAATTGAAGAGGTGGAATTTAGGAGCGAGATCTATGATTTTTTTCCCTTTTCCTCTTTTTGTGAATGTGTACGTGTATGCTTCTGTGTGAGATCCTGTCTGTATACTCTTGCTTCCACCATTTGTCCTAGGGCTCTATCCGTCCATGACTTTTTTTTAAAAATTCTTTTTCTTAATAATTAAGTTTAATTGTAATAACTTTATTATACTTTACCTTCGTTCTTTCTTTCTTTCCTTCCTTCCTTCCCTCCTTTAGACAACGAATCACCCCAAATTGAGGAGGTGGTCTCAGGGAGCAGGATTTATGATGTTTCCCCCTTTACCTCTTTTTGTGAAGGTGTATGTGTATGCTTCTGTGTAAGATTTTCTCTGTATAGCTTTGCTTCCAACATTTATCCTAAGGTTCTATCCGTCCCTTTTTTTTTTTTTTCTAAATATTTTTTAATTCAATAACTATATTATACTTTATTTTATTTTTACTGTATCATCTTTCTTTCTGTCTTTTTTCCTTCTTTCCCTCCTTCCTCCCTCCCTCCCTCCCTCCTTTCTTTCCTTCTTTGCTTCTTTCTTCCTTCCTTCCTTTCCTCCTTTCCTTCTTTCTTTACTCATACTTCTACTAATTCTCCCTACTTTTTCTCCCTTTTATTCTGAGCTGTGTGGATGAAAGGCTCTTGGTGCTCCAGCCAGGAGTCAGGGCTCTGCCTCTGAGGTAGGAGAGCCAACTTCAGGACACTGGTCAACAAGAGACCTCCCAGCTCCACATAATATTAAACGGTGGAAATATCCCAGAGACCTCCATCTTAACACCAGCACCCAGCTTCACTCAACGACCAGCAAGCCACAGTGCTGGACAACCTATGCCAAACAACTAGCAAAACAGGAACACAACCCCACCCATTAGCAGAGAGGCTGCCTAAAATCATAATAAGGCCACAGACACCCCAAAACACACCACCAGACGTGAACCTGCCCACTAGAGAGACAAGATCCAGCCTCATCCAGCACAACACAGGCACTAGTCCCCTCCACCAGGAAGCCTACACAACCCACTGAAACAACCTTAGCCACTGGAGACAGACATCAAAAACAACGGGAACTACGAACCTGCAGCCTGCAAAAAGGAGACCCCAAACACAGTAAGATAAGCAAAATGAGAAGACAGAAAAACACACAGCAGATGAAGGAGCAAGATAAAAACCCACCAGACCTAACAAATGAAGAGGAAATAGGCAATCTACCTGAAAAAGAATTCAGAATAATGATAGTAAGGATGATCCGAAATCTTGGAAGTAGAATGGACAAAATGCAAGAAACAGTTAACAAGGACCTACAAGAACTAAAGATGAAACAAGCAACGATGAACAATGCAATAAATGAAATTAAAATCACTCTAGATAGGATCAATAGCAGAATAACTGAGGCAGAAGAACGGATAAGTGACCTGGAAGATAAAGTAGTGGAAATAACTACTGCAGAGCAGAATAAAGAAAAAAGAATGAAAAGAACTGAGGACAGTCTCAGAGACCTCTGGGACAACATGAAACGCACCAACATTCGAATTATAGGGGTTCCAGAAGAAGAAGAAAGAAAGAAAGGGACTGAGAAAATATTTGAAGAGATTATAGTTGAAAACTTCCCTAATATGGGAAAGGAAATAGTTAATCAAGTCCAGGAAGCACAGAGGGTCCCATACAGGATAAATACAAGGAGAAACACGCCAAGACACATATTAATCAAACTGTCAAAAATTAAATACAAAGAAAGCATATTAAAAGCAGCAAGGGAAAAACAACAAATAACACACAAGGGAATCCCCATAAGGTTAACAGCTGATCTCTCAGCAGAAACCCTACAAGCCAGAAAGGAGTGGCAGGACATACTGAAAGTGATGAAGGAGAATAGCCTGAAACCAAGACTACTCTACCCAGCAAGGATCTCATTCACATTTGATGGAGAAATTAAAACCTTTACAGACAAGCAAAAGCTGAGAGAGTTCAGCACCACCAAACCAGCTTTACAACAAATGCTAAAGGAACTTCTCTAGACACGAAACACAAGAGAAGGAAATGACCTATAGTAGCGAACCCAAAACAATATATAAAATGGAAATAGGAACATACATATCGATAATTACCTTAAATGTAAATGGACTAAATGCTCCCACCAAAAGACACAGATTGGCTGAATGGATACAAAAACAAGACCCTTATATATGCTGTCTACAAGAGACCCACTTCAGAACTAGAGACACATACAGACTGAAAGTAAGGGGATGGAAAAAGATATTCCATGCAAATGGAAACCAAAAGAAAGCTGGAGTAGCAATTCTCATATCAGACAAAATAGACTTTAAAATAAGGACTATTAAAAGGGACAAAGAAGGACACTACATAATGATCAAGGGATCGATCCAAGAAGAAGATATAACAATTGTAAATATTTATGCACCCAACATAGGAGCACCTCAATACATAAGGCAAATACTAACAACCATAAAAGGGGAGATCAACAGTAACACATTCATAGTAGGGGACTTTAACACCCCACTTTCACCCATGGACAGATCATCCAAAATGAAAATAAATAAGGAAACACAAGCTTTAAATGATACATTAAACAAGATGGACTTAATTGATATTTATAGGACACTCCATCCAAAAACAACAGAATACACATTTTTCTCAAGTGCTCATGGAACATTCTCCAGGATAGATCATATCTTGGGTCACAAATCAAGCCTTGGTAAATTTAAGAAAACTGAAATTGTATCAAGTATCTTTTCCGACCACAACGCCATGAGACTAGATATCAATTACAGGAAAAGATCTGTAAAAAATACAAACACATGGAGGCTAAACAATACACTACTTAATAATGAAGTGATCACTGAAGAAATCAAAGAGGAAATAAAAAAATACCTAGAAACAAATGACAATGGAGACACAACGACCCAAAACCTATGGGATGCAGCAAAAGCAGTTCTAAGGGGGAAGTTTATAGCAATACAAGCCCACCTTAAGAAGCAGGAAACATCTCGAATAAACAACCTAACCTTGCACCTCAAGCAATTAGAGAAAGAAGAACAAAAAAACCCCAAAGCTAGCAGAAGGAAAGAAATCATAAAAATCAGATCAGAAATAAATGAAAAAGAAATGAAGGAAACAATAGCAAAGATCAATAAAACTAAAAGCTGGTTCTTTGAGAAGATAAACAAAATAGATAAACCACTAGCCAGACTCATCAAGAAAAAAAGGGAGAAGACTCAAATCAATAGAATTAGAAATGAAAAAGGAGAAGTAACAACTGACACTGCAGAAATAAAAAAAATCATGAGAGATTACTACAAGCAACTCTATGCCAATAAAATGGACAATCTGGAAGAAATGGACAAATTCGTAGAAATGCACAACCTGCCAAGACTGAATCAGGAAGAAATAGAAAATATGAACAGACCAATCACAAGCACTGAAATTGAAACTGTGATTAAAAACCTTCCAACAAACAAAAGCCCAGGACCAGATGGCTTCACAGGTGAATTCTATCAAACGTTTAGAGAAGAGCTAACACCTATCCTTCTCAAACTCTTCCAAAATATAGCAGAGGGAGGAACACTCCCAAATTCCTTCTACGAAGCCACCATCACCTTGATACCAAAACCAGACAAGGATGTCACAAAGAAAGAAAACTACAGGCCAATATCACTGATGACCATAGATGCAAAAATCCTCAACAAAATACTAGCAAACAGAATCCAACAGCACATTAAAAGGATCATACACCATGATCAAGTGGGGTTTATTCCAGGAATGCAAGGATTCTTCAATGTACGCAAATCTATCAATGTGATAAACCATATTAACAAATTGAAGGAGAAAAACCATATGATCATCTCAATAGATGCAGAGAAAGCTTTCGACAAAATTCAACACCCATTTATGATAAAAACCCTCCAGAAAGTAGGCATAGAGGGAACTTTCCTCAACATAATAAAAGCCATATATGACAAGCCCACAGCAAACATCATCCTCAATGGTGAAAAACTGAAAGCATTTCCACTAAGATCAGGAACAAGACAAGGTTGCCCACTCTCACCACTCTTATTCAACATAGTTTTGGAAGTTTTAGCCACAGCAATCAGAGAAGAAAAGGAAATAAAAGGAATCCAAATCGGAAAAGAAGAAGTAAAGCTGTCACTGTTTGCAGATGACATGATACTATACATAGAGAATCCTAAAGATGCTACCAGAAAACTACTAGAGCTAATCAATGAATTTGGTAAAGTAGCAGGATACAAAATTAATGCACAGAAATCTCTGGCATTCCTATATACTAATGATGAAAAATCTGAAAGTGAAATCAAGAAAACACTCCCATTTACCATTGCAACAAAAAGAATAAAATATCTAGGAATAAACCTACCTAAGGATATGAAAGACCTGTATGCAGAAAATTATAAGACACTGATGAAAGAAATTAAAGATGATACAAATAGATGGAGAGATATACCATGTTCTTGGATGGGAAGAATCAACATTGTGAAAATGACTCTACTACCCAAAGCAATCTACAGATTCAATGCAATCCCTATCAAACTACCACTGGCATTTTTCACAGAACTAGAACAAAAAATTTCGCAATTTGTATGGAAACACAAAAGACCCCGAATAGCCAAAGCAATCTTGAGAACGAAAAAATGAGCTGGAGGAATAAGGCTCCCTGACTTCAGACTATATTACAAAGCAACAGTAATCAAGACAGTATGGTACTGGCACAAAAACAGAAAGATAGATCAGTGGAACAGGATAGAAAGCCCAGAGATAAACCCACGCACATATGGACACCTTATCTTTGATAAAGGAGGCAGGAATGTACAGTGGAGAAAGGACAGCCTCTTCAATAAATGATGCTGGGAAAACTGGACAGGTACATGTAAAAGTATGAGATTAGATCAGTCCCTAACACCATACACAAAAATAAGCTCAAAATGGATTAAAGACCTAAATGTAAGGCCAGAAACTATCAAACTCTTAGAAGAAAACATAGGAAGAACACTCTATGACATAAACCACAGCAAGATCCTTTCTGACCCACCTCCTAGAGTAATGGAAATAAAAACAAAAATAAACAAATGGGACCTAATGAAACTTCAAAGCTTTTGCACAGCAAAGGAAACCATAACCAAGACCAAAAGACAACCCTCAGAATGGGAGAAAACATTTGCAAATGAAGCAACTGACAAAGGATTAATCTCCAAAATTTACAAGCAGCTCATGCAGCTCAATAACAAACAAACAACCCCATCCAAAAATGGGCAGAAGACCTAAATAGACATTTCTCCAAAGAAGATATACAGAATGCCAACAAACACATGAAAGAATGCTCAACATCATTAATCATTAGAGAAATGCAAATCAAAACTACAATGAGATATCATCTCACACCAGTCAGAATGGCCATCATCAAAAAATCTAGAAACAATAAATGCTGGAGAGGGTGTGGAGAAAAGGGGACACTCTTGCACTGCTGGTGGGAATGTGAATTGGTTCAGCCACTGTGGAGAACAGTATGGAGGTTCCTTAAAAAACTACAAATAGAATTACCATATGACCCAGCAATCCCACTACTTGGCATATACCCTGAGAAAACCAAAATTCAAAAAGAGTCATGTACCAAAATGTTCATTGCAGCTCTATTTACAATAGCCAGGACATGGAAACAACCTAAGCGCCCATCATCGGATGAATGGATAAAGAAGATGTGGCACATATACACAATGGAATATTACTCAGCCTTAAAAAGAAATGAAATTGAGCTACTTGTAATGAGATGGATAGACCTAGAGTCTGTCATACAGAGTGAAGTAAGTCAGAAAGAAAAAGACAAATACCGTATGCTAACACATATATATAGAATTTAAGGGAAAAAAATGTCATGAAGAACCTAGGGGTAAGATAGGAATAAAGATGCAGACCTACTGGAGAACGGACTTGAGGGTATGGGGAGGGGGAGGGGTGAGTTTTGACAGGGCGAGAGAGAGTCATGGACATGTACACACTAACAAACGTAGTAAGGTAGATAGCTGGGGGGAAGCAGCCGCAAGGCACAGGGATATTAGCTCGGTGCTTTGTGACAGCCTGGAAGGGTGGGATGGGGAGAGTGGGAGGGAGGGAGACGCAAGAGGGAAGACATATGGGAACATATGTATATGAATAGCTGATTCACTTTGTTATAAAGCAGAAACTAACACACCATTGTAAAGCAATTATACCCTAATAAAGATGTTTAAAAAAAAAAAAAAAAAAAGAAAATGACAACAATATCTGGTATGCATATATAGTTACTCTCCGTCTTCCCTACAGAACCATTCTCTCCATGAGAGCAAAGATTTCATCTATTTTCCTGATATAGTAAAAAAAATAAAAGAGTAACTGAAATCTAGTTGACAGTCAAAATTTTCTTGTTGAATGAATAAGTGAGTGGGTGGATAGTGCTTGAATGAATGACAGAATCCCCAAAGCTGGTATTATGGTCACTACCTGGGTTTCACCCTTTGGTGTGCTACAACTGCATCAAAGGAGCACCCCTCTGCTTGTGGAGTTTGCAGTCACCCTTCCAAACCTGCAGGCATCTGCAGGGTCTCATGTGTTTACATATTTCTCTGTGGGGTAGGACAAGCTAAACCACAGCTAGACAGGGCCCTGGACTGAGAGTTAAGAGACTTGGGCTTCTAGCCTGATCTATTTTTCTGATAACTGGGGATGGGGGTTGAGGAGGTACTTAGAGAAGACATTTTACTTCTCTGAACCTCATTTTTATTTTCTGGGAAATGGAGACTATGCTTGGTGCCCTACTTAGCTCACAGGGATATTGGGAGGACCAGTGGAGACAACGTATTTTGCTACTCATTTATTCATTCACCAAACGTTTACCAAATGTTTACCAAACACTTACTCTATTTCAGGAACAGGGAAGACTCTGGGTATACAACAGTGTGTAAAACACTATCCTGAGCTTGAGAAAATCACCGTTGTGGAACCTAAACTAACTGCCAATGAAATGAACCTGACAAGAGTTGGAAGGGGACGAGTCAAGTCAGAGTGGTGTGGGAACACATGGGACAGAGGTTTATTCTACTAAAGGAGGCACTAACTCTGTACAGGTGCACTGGCATTTCAGCAGGATCTCCAGGGGCATTGAGTGTTGTCAAGGGGAGAACCAGAAGGAAGCGTGTGTTGCTGTAAAATATTAAACACGTAAGATAGAAAATTTAAAAAAGAAAATAAAATTTTGAATTTGGATAAACAATAAATATTCCTCCAATGGTAATGGTGGATGTGTTCTATGTTTGATAATACATGTCTTTAGGAATGGTGTGTCTGTGCATCTATGTGTGTGTATGTGTGTGCATGTGTGAGGGTGTGTTTTATAGCATAGTGAATGCAATCCCCACCTAAGGAGGTGGATTGCTTAAATTCAAATTCTAGCTTTACCACCTACTAGCATGTAACTGTGGGCCATTAACTTAACTTTTCTATGTATTAGTTTACTTACCTTAAACCTCATTTAATAATAGTACCTACTTTATAGAGTTGTGAAAACTATATGAGTTTATACACATGAACTTCTTTTAATAGTGTCTGACTATTGAACAGCGTAAACACAGAAAATCCAGCTATTATTACAATAACTGTGGTCTCTTACTTCAATTGTTGCTATTATTATTACTGATAGAATTTACTTCTCTGTAGAAACTGTTCTGCCCAGTGTGAGACCTTGGGATTCAGAACCATCAAAAGTAACAGCTTGAGTCCAGCTGATCTATGTACCATTTTCTTCCTCAGTAACTTGACACCCCCAGGGCCAGATGTTCACACAGTGTTACTCTAGCCCTGTACAGCTTCCAGGTCCAGACCAGCTGAGCTGGGCACACCTCAGGATACACATGACTCAATTCAATGAGAATTTCTGCTGCTAACTTTCTTCTCTGGCTCTGCCGTGTCCTTAAAAAAATGTATTTATCAAGTTTTCTTTGATGTGCTTTCATCTGTTTAGTATATACACTTCCATTCAATGTTATATGAGAGAGGAAGCTGGGGGAACATGTTATCCCATCACTTCACTTTACAGATGGTGAATCTTCACTGAAGATGGCCTATCAGTTAAAATTTGAAGACACCTGGAATCTGAAGACCAGAGAGAGAGAGAGAGAAACAACCTATCCCGAGGTAACAGAGTCAAATAATGAAAGGGGTATATCCATAACAAAAATCTGCTCAGTCTCAGACCAATGCTCTTTTCCAGGCCCTTGTCCTCCTTCTGAATTACCATGTGGAAAATAACAGTTAAACATGCCATAACACTAAAAATGTGTCAGATTTACCTCATTGTGGTTTTTCATTTCAGCCTTAGCAAACACTATTGTGTTAGCAAATGTTGGTTTTAAAACCCAGGTTTAACAGCCACAGTACATGGATTGAGAGGATAATGGTGCACACATTAATAATGATAATGCTGGAACTGACAATTATATGGCACATTACAGTTCACAAAGTATTGTACACACATTGGCTCAATTGTTTTCTGTTCAGCATAAACAAACACAAATTTTGGCATGGAAAGAGAATTCTGGCATACTCCTGTTTTCAGTTTGTACAGACCTTTCCCATTCTTCCAGGCTCATAGTCATTTCTGCCACACGAAGCTTGTGCTTTCGTCATAGGCTTAGAGAACAGTCTCATAACCTCCTTTTAACTATAATGTCCTTTAATCCTACTGGTGAGGGATGGTGTGTGTGTGTGTGTGTGTGTGTGTGTGTGTGTGTGTGTGTAGCTTTTTCAACCACTAGGAGCTCCTTTGGAACAGTATCTTGTCTCAGCAATTAGCAGAGTAACAAGATGCGAAGCAAATAAAGCACCAGTATGCAAATAAATGCCGGCAAATTCACGGATTGGATAAGGCTCATATAGAATATCTAAGGAAGAAGTCATTGCAATATTGAAAACAACCTCTGTGCTTACACTTTTGGGTGGTTGTCAGAAAGGGATCAGGAATGAACAGAGTCATGGATACAGCACATCAAATTCACTCTATTGTGAAGGAAAATAAAAAGGGAGATTCAGGTAAAGGATTGGTTAAAGATTTATATGTATCTGATGCATTGAGAAACTGGAAACATCTCTGTTTAATGGGTTGATTTGAGGTGGTGGAATCCACAGGTTGATGTCAAGTGAGGCATCTAATTATTAATGTTTCCAAAATACAACTCCTAATTTCTTTATCAACCCGTCTTTCAGAACGTTCCTTCCTTTAGTCTCAGTAAATATCCTTAAGACTTGCTCATTGATCCACCCAAAACCTAAGGGTTACTGCTGCATGATTTTTCTCCCTCCGTCAGGACAGGAACTCTTTGCAAAGCCCATCAGTTAAAATTTGAAGACACCTGGAATCTGTTCTTTCCTCTCCACCTCCACTACCCCAGCTCAAATCTTTATTTCTTGCCTTGACTACCACAATTCTTTTTAAATTTGTATTATCATTTAATCTTCATTCCTATAATCTAGTCTTTCACTCTATATGCATTTACATCAGTAAATTAACCCTTTTACAGCTCTATGAGTTTTGAAGAATACATACAAAATGGTTTCATTGCTTGCCCAAATTCCCTCTTACTTCTCCTTTATAGTAAATCCTACCTCCCACTCACAATCTCACTGATCTGCTTTCTGTTCCTGTTGTCTACCTTTTCTAAGACATTGTATAAACAGTATCATATTCTCTCACTTAGGAAAATGCATTTGAGATTCATCCATATTGTTGTGTGCAGTTTGTTCTTTTTCAATGCTGAGTTGTATTCTGTTGTGGAGATATATTACAATTTATTTACCCATTCACAAAGTGCAGGACATTTGTATTGTTTCTAGTCTGGGATGATTATGAATAAAGTTACTAGATACATTCACACACAGGATTTTGTGTGAACATAGCTTTTAATTTCTCTTTGATGATTTCCTAGAAATTGGATTGTTGGATCATATGGTATGCATACATTTGACTTTATAAGAAACTGCCAAATTGCTTTCCAGAGTGGCTTTACCATTTTTCATGTTTATGAGAAATGAATGAGAAATCTCCATTTACTGTGAATCTTTGCTAGCAAATGAGTATTTGGAGACTATATGTATTATAATAGTATGTATTATACATATTATATTAGTATATATAATATTGGACATCTTTTCATGTGCTTATTTGTCACTTGTGTATAATTTTGGTGAAAATCTGTTACATATTCTTTGTCAGATATGAATTTTGCAATTATTTTATCCCAGTCTATGTCTAGTCTTTTACTCCCTTAGCCGAGTCTTTCACAGAGAAAACATTTTAACATTTAAGTTTAATTTATCTTTTTTTTTTCTAGATCAGGATTTTCATGTCATATCAAAGGTATGCTCACTTAGACCAAGATCACAAAGTTTTGTAGTTTTAGGTTTTATATTCAAATCCATAACCAATTTTGAGTTACATTTCTGTAAAGTTACAAGATATGGGTCAAAGTTCTTTTCCCTTTTATTTTTGCAGATGACATGCATATAATGCATTTTTAAAAATACTTCAGACACTACATGTTAAAAAGCATATATTTTCCCATTTAACACTCTTTTCATTTTTGACAAAAAACAATTGACCATATATGTGGAGCCTATTTCTGGACTCTCTATTCTACTTCATTGGCCTATGAATTTATCCTTTCATTAATACCACATTTTCTTGACCATTGTAGCTTTATAATAAGTCTTGAAAGCAGGGAGTCCTCCAAATTTCTTCATTTTCAAAATCATTTTGGTTATTTCAAACCTTTGACTTCCCATAAATTTATAATAAGCTTGTTGATAACTACCAAAAAATCCAGCTGGTATTTTAATTGAGTTTTCATTAAATCTATGGAATAACTTGGGCAGAACTGACAATTTAATCTTGTATCTTCTAATCCATGAACTCAGTATATTTATAAACTTTTATGTTTTTTCATTCATTTATAAACATAAATTATCTTTTATATTGACATTATATGCTACAAACAGGTTAAATATAATTAGTTTGAGATTGATTGAGCTTTTTTTGGTAGGAAATAATGAATTGAGACAGTTTTATTTCCTTTTTCAATTCATATCCTATCTATCATCTATTTATCTAATTATCTACTTATTTCCTTTTTTGCACTGTCTCAGACCTCTAGTTTGATAATGAATTAGAGTATAAAGAGCAAACATCCTTTCTTGATCACAATCTTGGGAAAGGAATATTGTCTTTAACCATTAAATTTAAAGTTAATAATGTTTCCTTCTTTTTCTTTTTGCTAAGGGTTTTCAATATGAATGGATGTTGAATTTTGTCAAATGCTTTCTTTGCATCTATTGAGATGACATCTTTTATTTATCTGCTAATATGATGAATTACATTACTTGATTTCCAAATGGTGAATCTGCTCTTTTTAATATTAACATTAATTGATCACGATGCATTATTTTTTATATATATCTGTATTTGATTTGTTAATATTCTGTTCATTGCTTTTACATCTACATTCAAAGGAATATTGATATGTAGTGTTAATGTTTGACTCTGGATTAGATCTATCTGGATTTATAAAATAAATTCAGAGTGTGCACACATTTTATTTTCTGGAAGAGTTTGTATAGTATGGGTATTATTTATTTCTTAAATGTTTAGTAGGAACCACCAGTACAGCCATCTGGGATGGAGGTTTTATTTCTGTAAATTATTCAAAAAAGAATTAAAATTTGTTGCTAGATATAGGATTATTCTAGTTTTCTAATTCTTAATGACTTCTGCTTGTGTTCTGATAGACTGGTTTATTTAAAATAATGAATTTTTAGCTATGAAATTAGCCCTAAATGTTTATCAAGTTATTGACATATTCAAAGAAACAGCTTTATTTTCACTGTATTTGTTTCAGTTTTTCTGATTTCAATGGAGTTGAATTCTGTTATTATCTTTATTATTTCTCTTATTTTGTTTGCTTTTGATTTCATTTGCTCTTATGTCTTTAGTTTAATTATTTATTTAATTTTAATTTTTAGGGAAAATATAAGATTACTGATTTAAACTTTTGTTTTTATTCTAATAGAAATATATAATGATATAAATTTCTCCCTAAGTACCGCCTTAACATAATCCCACCCTATTTTCATTCAATCACAATATTTTCTACCTTCACTTTGAATTCTTCTTGACTCATGGAGTTTTTAGAAGTGTACCTAGTTTTCAGATATTTGTAGATTTTTAAGATATCTTTTTACTACTGATTTTAATTTTAATTATTTTAAGATTACAAACGATACTTTAGATTTTTTTTAGCCTTTGAACTGCTGAGTTTTAGTTTATGGCTAAGAATATGTCTTATCTTGACAAATATTCAATGTGCACTTAAAAAAATGTATCCTGCTGTTGTTGAGTGGATTAGTCTATAAATATCAAATAGATCAAATCTGCTTTTAGTGCTGTTCAGGTCTTCTATGTCCTTACCGATTTTCTGTCTCCTTTTTTGATAACGAACAAGGAATGTTGAAGTCTCCAACTAAAATTTTTGGATTTGCTTATATCTACTTCAGTTCTATCAGATTTTACTTCATGCACTATAACTTTCTTCTTAGGTGCATACACATTTACAAATTTTAAATCTTCTTGGTTAAACTAACTGTTATATCATTATATAATTTTTCTCTTCATTTTGGCTATTTTTTCTTATGCTGAGATTTCCTTTCTCTGATATTAATTTTGTCATCCAAACTTTCTTTTGATTCATGTTTTTTAAATGATATCATGTTTTCTATTTTTTAGAAAAAGATTCTCCTATCTACATATTTATATTTAAAGTAAACTTTTTTTGTGTGTGTGTGGAAAATATGTGTCTGAACTTTTTCTATACAACTTCACAGTCTATGGTTTTTTAATCACTGTGTTTAGGCCATTTACATTTACTGTGATATTGATATAATCTGACTTAGATCTGTCATTTTACTATTGGTTTTATGTTTGTATTTTTTGAGTTTTTTTCTCTGTTCTCCTTTTCCTGCTTTCCTTTTAATTAGTTGAATTTTTATCCTTGGAGTTTTTTGGCCATACCTTGTTATATTTATTTTATACATTTATTTATTTTTGGCTGTTTTAGAGATTAAGCTTTCACTGTTTACATAAAGTTATTATTTTATCATTTCAAGAAAATAAGTTTTATAACCATATCAGTATGGTTTACCCTTCCTCACTGACATTTATGTTATAATGTCATGTGTATTATATCTATATTTAATGTCCCACCAAACAATGTCACCACTTTTTCTTGCAACTCTCATGCATATTTTAAAGGATTTCAGAGGATAAAGCTTGACTTTTAAATTTACCTGTATATTTACAATTGCTGCTGCTTTTGCCTTTATTTCTGAAACTCCAAGTTTCCCTCTGGTACTGTTTCCCTTCAATCTAAAGACATTATTTTATCATTTCCTTTAGATCAAGTTTTCAGGAAATTAATCCCCTGATTTATCCTTCATCTAAGAATTCCTTTAATTTGTGATCATTTTTGTAGGATATTTCCACTGGATATGGAATTCTGAGTGGGTGGTTCTTTTCTTTTAGTATTTTGAAATGTTGTTCCACTCTTTTTTGTCTTCCATAGTTTCTGTTAAAATATCCATAGTTTTTGAACCATTGCTTCCCTACATTATGTAATGTGTTATATTCTCTAGCTGCTTTAAATAGCTTTAAAAAATTTTTAGTTTTCAAAAGACTGATTATGATCTGTCTAAGTATTATCTTCTTTTAGTTTATCCTTTTCAGGATTCACTGAGCCTTTGAACATGCAAATTTATATCTTTCATGATACTTGGGCAGTTTCTGGCTATTATATACTCAAAACTTTTTTCTGTGCCCTTCTTGCTCTTTCTGGGACTCCAATGACATGGATGTGCAATACTATGTCATGGGCCTGACCTTGGAACAAAGCCACAAGAGTAAGAAGGAAATAAGTAATCTCACCCCTGTACTGCCTGCTCTCTAAATTCTAACCCTTCACACTTTTTCTGCCTTGTTTACCTTTTAAGGTTTTCACATAGTTGCTCTTTTGAATTTTATACAGAGTTTTAGTGTAATCTTTTGAAGAGATTAGCTGTGGTGAGTTTACTCTTTCTTGGCCTGAGCTAGAATTTACAATCTTTTACACACCTGACAGTATCTTTTGAAAAATATACTTTAGATTCAGTCATTTCCTGACTTAAAATATATTAACTGTTTTTTTTTAATATGGAATACATTGCCATCTTTTAAAAATAGGTTATTCTAGACTTGACTATCTCTCCAACCTCACTTTGCCCCTAAATTACAGCACTGGAATCATGCTACCCACCATTTATTATTATTGTTTTATTATTAATTAATGAATAAATTAATTAATTTACTAGAATATGGTACTGTTTTCCTGGCTCAGAGTCTTTGTACTTATTATTCTATTCTTATGAAATATTTTCCTTTTTTCTTAGATTATCACTTTTCATTATTCAGATCTCAGTTCAAATGTCTCCCTTGGACAGATTTTCTGGCCACTCAGTCTGAAGTAACTCTCTTTTTTTCCTCCATTCCAGCCAATATGTTCTCTATACCAACATCCCTAGTATTCAAAACTCTTATCACACACTGCATTTATTTTTTAAAATACTCATTTCGTATTTTTCTTCCCCTCCGTAGTGTAAGTTACCTTGAGAAAGTAACTAGTTGTTTTGTTCAAGCTGCTAGAAACTGGATGTATCTCCCACACCTAAAGTAGGGCCTGATTCTTGTTGGCAATCACTAATGAGAAATTGGGCTCATTGAAGGTTATCTTACCTTTTGTTTGCAGAAGAGAGGACTCTCCCTTTCACATTAGGTATGCAAGTTTGGTTGTATGAATCTATAGCACTAATTGTGGTTCTCCTGGAGCCCTCTAAATTCAAGGCTTTGTGGTTCAAAAGACCTATGGTTTTGACCCAAACATTAGAACTTTTCACACATAGTGATTGACTTGGTGACCATAATTTGATACCACCCAATGGTATAATTTCATGATAGGGGTTGTTCTTCTATATCACATACAGAATGTTTTTTCCTATTTATCTCTGAGTAAATGTTATGGGATTAATTATGTCCCCTCAAAATTCATATGTTGCAGTCTTAACCTCCAGAAATCATACTGTGACTGTACATGGAAATAGAGCCTTTAAGGAGGTAATTATGGCTAAAAAAGTTCATACAGGGAGATCCTAATCTAATCTGACTTGAGTCCTCATAAGAAGATAAAATTTGAACACACAAAGAGAGACACCAGGGTTGTATGTGTACAGAGGGATGGCCATGTGAAGAGGCAACAAGAGGGAGGCCATTAGCAATCCAAGGAGAGAGGGTTCAGAGGAAATCAACTCTACTGGCACCATAATCTTGAACTTCAAGCCTCAAGAACGGTGAAAAATTCCTGTTGGTTAATTCACCCAGTTGGTGATATTTTGTTATGGCAATCCCAGCAAATGAATACAGATTTTCGTGCTGGGAAGTGGGATGCTGTTCAACAAACACCTAGAAATATGAAAGTGGCTTTGGCACTAGGCAACAGATGGATACTAAAAGAGTTTTGAGGCACATGCTAGAAAAAGCCCAAAAGGGATTGTTGGTAGGAAAATGGATCTTAAAACTGATTTTGGTGCATTCTCAGACAGAAATGGGGAACATATTATTGGAAACTGAAATAAAGGTAATCCTTGTTATAAAGTGGCAAAGAACTTGGCTTAATTGTATTCTAGAAAATAGAAATTGTAAGTGATACACTTGTATATTTATTTCTAAACAAAATATTGAAGGCTTAGTCTGGTCTCTCCTTATTGTATTCAAGAATATATGAGAAGAGAGAGATAATTAACGGAACTGTTAAGCAAAAACAAACCAGGACTTGAAGATTTGGAAACCTTCCTTCTATCCATATTGAAAGAAATGAAAAAAAATATATTCTTGAGAGAAGAACAAGAGCAAGGCTCGAAAAAAAAAAATCACTTGATGAAGAGATTATGGGTGTGACTCATGGACCTAATCAGGCATCTCAGCAGAAGACAGGAATAGAGATGAAGTTATACCCAGAAACATTGCCAGCCTGGATTTCAAGGGAAAGAGATGGGACAAAATGTAGGAAGACTGGCAGACTTCTGTGATTCTACAGTGTGAGCCACTAGGGTGATCCAGCTGCAAAAGTGTTATACTTTAAAAAAAAAATGACAAATGACCCAAAAGGTGGGGCTATCTCTTCTAAATTTCCAAGGTGAGACCACCTCCTCTGGAAATTTCTAGCATCCAGAATTGTGAGAAAAGATATTTCTGTTGTTTAAGTCACCGAGTCTATGGTATTTTTTTTTATGGTGGCCCTAAAAATCTAATATAGTAATGAATTAAATTGTGTTCTCAAAAAAGATAAGTCCAAGTCCTAACCTCTCTTACCTGTGAATGTGACCTTATATGGAAATAGGGTCTTTGTATATGTAATTAAAGTAAGGATCAAGATGAGAGTATCCTTAGTTAGAATGGGCCCTAAGTCAAATGAGAGTGTCCTTACGAAAGAGAGAAAAGTAGAGGACACAGTATGATAGTGAATTGTATGTGTCAGCTTGACTGGGCCATCAGGGTGCCCCAATAGTTGGTTAAACATTATTCTGAGTGCATCTTGAGGGTAATTCTGATGAGATTAACATGAGAATGGGTAGACTGAATAAAGTAGATTGCTCTCCCCTGCATGGATGACCTTCATCCAATCCATTGAAAGCCTGAATAGGACAAAAGGGAATTCACTCTCTCTACCTGACTGTCTTTGGGCTAGGATATGAGCCTTTTCCTGTCTTTCGACTCTGAGTCAAACTAGAACTTACACCATCCACTCTCCTGGGTCCCACACCTTTAGATTTGGACTAACTATACTGCTGGGTCTCCCACTTACCAACTGTAGATCTTTAGACTTCTCATCTTAACCAATTCCAGATAGATAGATAGATAGACAGACAGATAGATAGACATAACTCCTCTTGGTTCTGTTCCTCTGGAAAATCAAGGCTAATAAACACAGAAACACATAATGTTTATGTAAAGACTGAGGTGGCAGCTACAGAGTTTGGAGCTATGCTGCCACAAGCCAAGGAATGCTGGAACAATCACAGTCTGGAACATTAAAAGAAGTATCTCCTAGAAACTTTGGAGGGAGTGTGGCCCTTCTGGTACCTTGATTTCAGAATTCTAATCTCTAGAATTTTGAGAGAATAAACATCTGTTGCTTTAAGCCACCCCATTTCTGGTAAGTTGTTATGCAGCCACAGGAAACTAATACAGTTTGTCTGAAGTTACACAACCATCCATGCATATTCCTAGTTTTGAATCCTAGTCTACTGGACATCAAAGACCTTACTCTTATTGCTACATTATACCTCTCCAGAGTTAGCTTTTACAGCACAGATTTATGTGGCGGTCACGTAGCTTTCTTTGGGAGACAGAACATGTACAAAATATTTTATCCTCCCCATCATGTTTACGTATTCATTGATTTTATTATGTACTTATCTTTTATTGAAGTATAGTTGATTAACAATGTTAGTTTCAGGTGTACCACACAGTGATTCAATATATCTATAGATTATACTACATTTAGAGTTACTATACTTATTGGAAAAATTATATTCCTTGTGCTATACATTGCATCCTCATATCTTATTTATTTAATATCTAGCAGTTTGTTGATTTTTGTGTGACAGTCACTCTGCTGAGCCGTGTGAGTTCCACAAATGACAGAGGTATGGCTGATGCTCATGGAGCTGCCAGTTTAGTGGTGAGAACAGATCATAAATAAACCTTCTGATAAACACGTAACTACCAATAATGTTATATACCATCGAGTAAGGGAATAAGGCAGTAAGAATGATAGAATACATGAGACTATGGTTGACAAATTTAGACCTACACAGGAATGTTTTCTGTATTGTCAAGAATTTTAGATTCATGCTTCAGTTCAGAATTAGCCTTTGAACAGAAGTCAGCTTGACCTAATAGTCTAAATTGAGATTGGTATGTGTAGACTGAGTGCTGGAGGCACAGGTTAGGAACCACTTATTTTTTATTTTACTTCAAACTAAAAAAGGCAAATCAAATAGCCCACCCCGAAAATATCCAGGCATTTCCAACTGTGAGTTATTTAAATGTGCATGAAAGCAGCTTAATGATATTTCAGTGGGCAGTGTTTCAGGGTGAAAATGTGATATAAAGAAAACCAGAGACACACATTGTCAGAGACTCTAAGATGCTTTTGGGCTGTCCCCAGGATAGGCAAGGTCTTGCTGCTTTCAGATCTATCTTCCTCGTGGTTGCCAGAGTGATCTTCCTAAAGCAGAAATGTCACCAGATTTCACCATTGATTAAATTTTCTCATTGCCCACCAACTGCCTCTAAGAGTATAACTGCTTTGCCTGACTCAGAAGGACCCTTGTGAGCCTGGTTTTGCTTTTTATTCTAGCTCCATCTCCTGCAGCCACCATATCATCATTTTCACTCCAGCAAAGCCAGGGTGTTTATAATTAGTTCCTCTCAAGTCTCTCCACACATACATACACCATTCAGTTTCAAGTTTCCTTGTTTTCCTTATATCCTCTCTACTGTTTCTTGTGCTCTTGTCATTCTCAACATTTACTTCTATCATATCCAGTTTCACTGCTTTATAATTACTTTCTCTACTCAGACCATAATATACTCAGTGACTTCATATCTTATCAATTGCTTTTAATAGATGTGGGGGGAAGCAGTGGTATGTGACTTCCAAGATTTGGCCTTAAGATGTCTTGAAGGTTAGATGCTCCATCCAGCCAAGAGCCCCAGCTAAATGTCAGATACGTATGAGGCCATCTTGGAGCATCCACTGAAATTCAAGCTCCCAGATGAGTGCAGCCACAAGAGTGACACCAGGAACATCCAGCAGAGGAGCTGATCGTCTGAACCCAGTCTGAACTGCTGAGACACAGAACTCTGAGAAAGAGCAAAATAATTGTTATCTTAAGCCACCAAATTTGGGGTGGTTTATTATGTAATAGTAGTTAAGTGACACAGGGCTCTAGCTAGTTTAAGCAAAAACAATTTATTAAAGGCACTAGGAAGTACATAGGACATCCAGCAGGGACAGAGAAACAGTGCTGGATATTACCCAGTCAGGAAAATGAAGCCAAAGAATGAAGCCCATCATGTTGGAGGATTGAGGTGGCACAAGCACCACTGCTATCATCATCTACTATTTGCCATTGACCACATTTATGACAGTGTGTGAAGAGCTATAATTACAACTGCCCTTTCTCACATTCTGGCCAAAAGATCGATCTTCCCATTTCATGGATGCTGCTTCCTGTTACTCTCTTCCTCTTCATTCTCTTGCATGAGTCATCTGATTGGCTAAACCTAGGTCATATCTGGCACCCTCACAACAAAGGGATCTGAGAAAACTAGTCATTACTTGCCGGGGACCAGCCCCAGCAGAACAGGTTTCACCCAAAGGGGAGACGGAGTCGGCGTGGACAGAACGCAAGACACCTCAGAGGGTGCGAGGATCTGCCAATTTATTGTTACAATTCCGAAGCTTTTTATACTGTGAGGCAATCTCACTTTCAATCTTAACATTCTAGTTCTCATACCAAAGCCACAAAATAAAGGTACACAACAGTAAAACCAAAGGTCATTTACATCAAAAGATTATATCAGCAGGTTAGGCAGGTTTTATGATCAGGTAATCTTCTTATCTCCTGTGGTCTCTTTCGTCCCCTGTGGTTAGGTATATCTTGGTCACATCTAGGTCTGGAATTCTGTTTGCGGTTTCTTCACCTTTCTTAAAAGCAGATGTTCTTGTATTTGCACATTCTATTCAATCAGGCCATTAATCAAGGTACAAACTTAAGTACATTCTTCTCTTAACAATTACAAACCCAAAACTTAAGCACATTCTTCTCTTAACAATTACAAACCCAAAACTTAAGTACATTCTTCTCTTAACAATTATAAACCCAAAACTTAAGTACATTCTTCTCTTAACAATTACAAACCCAAAACTTAAGTACATTCTTCTCTTAACAATTACAAACCCAAAACTTAAGTACATTCTTCTCTTAACAATTACAAACCCAAAACTTAAACACATTCTTCTCTTAACAATTACAAACCCATACAGTAATAAAAATTCTCTCCCACAGGCTTTACACGTTCACCGTTATCCTTCAGACATCGCACATTTTTCCTTATAATTATTTAGGAGGCTTTGGGGGTGGACATTCTACCTTAAACCTATTAGCAAATTCCTTTGCAAAATACTTACAATATATAATTTGTCCTTTATAAGCATTTCTGCACAAAGAGCAATGTAACTTGTATAAGCTTGCCATGTAGCCTACTTCATCCAGCTTTGAATACACCCAACGTAGCATAAATCCTCCTCGCCACCTTACCCAAATATTTCCCAGCATATCTATTACTCCCCAGGGGGGCCATAGTTCATCTAGCTTTTCTTCTAACGTAAGCTCTTGCCACACAAATGCTCCTGTTGTGTTTCCCTGCACCCAATGTCCTGGCCTGGGAGTGGGGATTTCGGGTGTAGTCATTGGGGGAGCCGGAGTCTTTTTTGGTTTTACCCTAAGTTGGGGTTTTTCCTTAAACCCTCCGTCGGCACTGGGAATAATTCCTAACACTAATAGTAATCCTATAAAAATCACTTTAAGCAAAACCAGGGGAAAACAAGGGGAACCACACAGAGGAGAGCTTTGCTTCTCCATATTTGTACCTGATAGTACCAGCTTTGCTAGGCACTATGGGTCTCGTCCGTGCTGAGACTCAAAGGCACTTCTTATATGGCTCCCGACATCTCCCCCTTTTTTATTTTTTTAAAAAGGCAGTATGCAATTCCACTTTGGTTCTATGTATACTCTGAAGAGCAGCTTGTATTAATCGGATGATGACTAGAAAAAAAATAAGAAGTAAAATTATAACTACTCCGGTAGCCCCATAATTTATTAAAATATGCATAAATGAATTACCATTAAAATAACTTTGTAAATTTTGTAAAAATTCTGCAGCAGCCTTAGAGGGATTCATATCATATTGTGAGGCTGCAATATCATGAATCTGTTTATGTAAATGTTCCAAATCAATTCCCAAATCACTAGAATTCCATACATTTAAAATATGCATTTGAATTTTTTCCCAGGAATACTCAGAATGATTTACTTTTAAGGGAGTGACACATATCCAGGAGTATTTTTTATGGCAAGTTAAGGATAGGCGAATTTTTAAAGCAGTAAGTTCTTGACCAATATGTAAAACTGCTTCCTCAAGGGCATCAACCTTAGTTTCTAATTTTCTATCTATAGCTTCTTGAGTAGCTAAAGCCAAGGATATATTTTTTGATAAATCATTAGCATATTGTGCTGTCTGTACCTCTTTCACTAAGGCATACGTTGCAACAGTAAAAGAGCTCAATATTCCTATCCATGCGGAAATCCCCAAAATTAAAGTAGCCACAAATCTTTTTGGCCTCATAAGTTCTCCAACCTGTTTTATAATTTCTGCCCCTATATCTGTATACCAAGAATCACTAAGCATTACTGGCAGCATAATATAAGCTGGTCTTTTTAATAACATAATTGTTTTTATATTCATATTGGAATTCACACAGGTTGTTAATGCACATTCATCACAAGTTATAAAAAACCTTCCATTGTTTTTTATAATTTGTAATTTTTCAGTTTTATTAGTCAATAATATGGAATATGGAGAAGTCACACAAGCCTGGATAAAATACTTACTCTCTTGAACATTAGGCCTTCTTAATATAATTGAACTCGTAGCTAAGGGCAATCTCCATAATTGTGGTTGAAAGGAAGTCTCATTGTTATTAGTAAATGTATATATAGGTGCTACCCATCCATGACTATTCCATCTATTTACTTTTATTTGTGAGGGAATCATAGATTCATTCCAAGCATAATTTGCAGCATATTTTAAATATTGCCGGTAATTACTTTCAGGGGTATTAATACTCCAATCTGATACATAATACTTAGTTCCAGGAATATTAATATGAATTTCTTTATTATTCATACAGTATATCCAATAAGGATATCCACCACCATCATCAATCCATTTCCATTCCTCTGTTGCCTTACTTAAAGCATTATCACAATCTGGGTATCTTTGAGGATGTTTTGTGCTAACAAATTGTACTTTATTATCTACCTTATTTTGTCCCATAAATCTTCCTAATAACACCCATAAGTTTCTTTTAACATTATTATCCTCTTTAGGAGAATCAGTTAAAAAGGCTGAATTTACTATCGGTAAACATCCATTTTTTACACGATCTGATTTTCTTAACCTTTCAGAATTTAAAAAGAAACAAATCGGAGGAAAATCCGATTGTCCCTTAAAAGAAAAATTATTATTTATAACAAATTGTTCGTAGCCTTGTACATCACGAACACCATCAGTTAGTTCAGGAAATGAGGAAGTTACCGGAATAATAGCATCTTTCCATGTACAAGCATGTAGTATAGGAAAATCAGGAAAATAAGCCCAATACGTATCGTTAGCATTTACCTGTACTGATAAAAGACTTAACATGGCCACAAAAAAGTTAGCGGTAGTCAAAGGTATTTTTTGAGTGTTTACAGCATTTTCAGCATCCTGGCAAAGCCTTTTTATAGCTCCCCACGTTACCCGTTGCGCATCTAAAGTAGAAGCAGCATATCTCCTCTTTTTTCCCCGGCGTTGGGTCCCAAGAAGCTTAGGCTCTAAATGCTCAGGAGAAGTTTGAGTCTCTCTATGACATGTGGACTTAAGTGATAATTGTTGCAGCGGGGGAACCAGCGTTTCTGTCATTGAGTCCTTCGGTTTCTCTTTCTCTGACATTTCGGGTGTCAGACTCATTTCCTGACAGACGCTTCGGTAAATTCCTTACCACCGGATGTCTAATTAAACGATCTGGTATCCAGATGGGTGAGTCAAAGGTCTGTGGAAAAACACAAGCATATCCTCTACCATTGGTTAGTAGTATGTCTGGTCCATTCCATTTTCCAGTTAACACATCTTTCCAAAGAACCATTGGCTTTGGTTTATCGTTATTAGCCTCCCAATGTATCATCATTGGAGTTTTTCCTTCATTATTCATATCTATATAATTGATTACAAATAAAAAATGATTTACAATATAATGAGGAGAAAAATATTTTAAATCTCCATTTTGTAATTTATAAATCATATTTTTTAATACCTGATTAGTTCTTTCTACAATTGCCTGTCCTTATGGATTATAAGGAATTCCAGTATTATGAATAATGCCAAACCTCTGGCACAATTGTTAAAAGGATTTTATAATTTCTTTTTGTATTTTATTAAAAGGTGGGGGCGGTGGAGGAGGCCCCTTTATGTTAGTCACTCCTTTTCCTAACTTTTTAGATTGAGAAGAAGAATTTTGAGAGGCTAATGGGGGAAGCCCCAACGCCCTAAAACTTCTTGACTGTGGTTTAGTTAAATTTTCTTCTCGTACAGGGAAAGCCCCAAGATCATACTTTCTTCTCTCATAATCATAAGCTGCTGCATCTAAATCATCTTGATCAGCAGGTGTTAATTCTTCATCATGGGTTGAATCTTTTAACAAAATAGGCTTAGATTTACCTTTTGACTTATTTACCTCCTCCTCTGAGTCATTATCATTAAGGCTACAGTCTTTTAAAGCTGCAGCCAAAACCTCAGTTTCTTTTGATATTTTTGGGGAATTTAACGGAGTTTTTTCATCTATTACTTCTGTTGGATATTTATATGGTTTTTTTTGACCTTCAGGTAAGGGGGCAATACTTTCTCTTATTAAATTCCACAAAGTAAAAGTATCTACAGGGACCTTTTCTGGCCCAAAATGATTATAATAAACCTGCAAAGTTTGTCCTACCTTTTGCCAGGTTTCTATATTAACCGTTCCTTGTTCTGGAAACCAAGGACATTGTTCCTGTACAAACTGAAAAAACTGAGTTAATTGCTTATTAGTTACCTTAATTCCTCTTCCATTTATCATATGTTTAACTATATCTATAAACAAGAGCCTCTCCTTGGACTCAGCGTGTCCCATTTTGACACCGATTACTCACCTCTCTTGCCAGTCCTTCTCTAACTGGGGGTCTGCAGCACCCTATGGTGAGACTCCTATCCGTCTGAAAAATATATATATACACTTACCCCTTCAGGTCCCTGTTCGGGCGCCACTTGCCGGGGACCAGCCCCAGCAGAACAGGTTTCACCCAAAGGGGAGACGGAGTCGGCGTGGACAGAACGCAAGACACCTCAGAGGGTGCGAGGATCTGCCAATTTATTGTTACAATTCCGAAGCTTTTTATACTGTGAGGCAATCTCACTTTCAATCTTAACATTCTAGTTCTCATACCAAAGCCACAAAATAAAGGTACACAACAGTAAAACCAAAGGTCATTTACATCAAAAGATTATATCAGCAGGTTAGGCAGGTTTTATGATCAGGTAATCTTCTTATCTCCTGTGGTCTCTTTCGTCCCCTGTGGTTAGGTATATCTTGGTCACATCTAGGTCTGGAATTCTGTTTGCGGTTTCTTCACCTTTCTTAAAAGCAGATGTTCTTGTATTTGCACATTCTATTCAATCAGGCCATTAATCAAGGTACAAACTTAAGTACATTCTTCTCTTAACAATTACAAACCCAAAACTTAAGCACATTCTTCTCTTAACAATTACAAACCCAAAACTTAAGTACATTCTTCTCTTAACAATTATAAACCCAAAACTTAAGTACATTCTTCTCTTAACAATTACAAACCCAAAACTTAAGTACATTCTTCTCTTAACAATTACAAACCCAAAACTTAAGTACATTCTTCTCTTAACAATTACAAACCCAAAACTTAAACACATTCTTCTCTTAACAATTACAAACCCATACAGTAATAAAAATTCTCTCCCACAGGCTTTACACGTTCACCGTTATCCTTCAGACATCGCACATTTTTCCTTATAATTATTTAGGAGGCTTTGGGGGTGGACATTCTACCTTAAACCTATTAGCAAATTCCTTTGCAAAATACTTACAATATATAATTTGTCCTTTATAAGCATTTCTGCACAAAGAGCAATGTAACTTGTATAAGCTTGCCATGTAGCCTACTTCATCCAGCTTTGAATACACCCAACGTAGCATAAATCCTCCTCGCCACCTTACCCAAATATTTCCCAGCATATCTATTACTCCCCAGGGGGGCCATAGTTCATCTAGCTTTTCTTCTAACGTAAGCTCTTGCCACACAAATGCTCCTGTTGTGTTTCCCTGCACCCAATGTCCTGGCCTGGGAGTGGGGATTTCGGGTGTAGTCATTGGGGGAGCCGGAGTCTTTTTTGGTTTTACCCTAAGTTGGGGTTTTTCCTTAAACCCTCCGTCGGCACTGGGAATAATTCCTAACACTAATAGTAATCCTATAAAAATCACTTTAAGCAAAACCAGGGGAAAACAAGGGGAACCACACAGAGGAGAGCTTTGCTTCTCCATATTTGTACCTGATAGTACCAGCTTTGCTAGGCACTATGGGTCTCGTCCGTGCTGAGACTCAAAGGCACTTCTTATATGGCTCCCGACAATTACTGTTATAATTGCTGCTGTTTTGGTTGGCAGTAGTTTGGTGAAAAAACATCCAAATATTAAGAGGAACTTGAAAGATTTGGTCAGCCAAGTATAACAATAAAAAATGAAAGATGTTTATCATATTCACCTTCATGCTTAGTTAGTGTGTGGGCTTCAGACCAACTGGACTATGTACTGAGACTTCAGAATTTGGGGTGCTTTACCACTATTAGTGTACTTTCTTATGCAAATTCCCACCTCTGTATCTGCTGGCCATGTTTGCCATGATACCACCTTCTTGATCTCTGGCAAACCCTGAAAACCAATCATACAATAATTCAACCTGTCCTATCAGGATCAAATGTTGTTTACCCTGCACCAAAGTGATAACTAATAAAATGCCAATGGCTGTACATTTACCTTGAATCATGCTAGTAGTATATTATTTTACTTAGAGAGGCAGTATTTCACCATTGGTGACACCAAGGTCTCTAAAAACAAGCCTACTGAGGTTTAAATCCCAGCTCTTCTTACCATGCTGTGTGACCTTGGGTACATTATTTAATCTCTCTGTGCTCTAGTTCATTGCTTTTTATTTATGAATGTAGGCTAACATTAACATGTAATAATAAACGTTCAATTATACTTATTTATGTATTTATACACACACAAACACATTCACATACCTGGAACAGCATCATATACACATTGTAAATGCTGTGAAAGTGTTAACTATTAGTATTCTCAGTTATTATCATCAATAAATACTTAAACTCCTTAGATTTGAAGAAAGAAAAAGGCATTAGAGAATAGGGACTCAACTGACTTTGCAAACAAATTGTTTATGTTGAATTAGTAAATCTGATAGATGTGAGCTTTGTGACCAATTCCCCTCCCCCCCCACATAAAACATACATACATTATAAAAAATCAAATAAGACAAATATGTTCTATAACACTGTGATTCGTGTAGACCACGGTACTCATTCAATACATATTAACATTATTGTTTATAGTCATGTATGTATATAGTCTTTTATTTATTTATAGGGAGTACAAATTGCCAGACCCCATAAGAAAGATATATATGACCCCAAGCTTTCTTTACTTCTCAGATTATATTACTTAATCTTAGCTACAATTCTGTAAAGTAGTCAGCACATGAACACATAAACCCATAATACGTATAAGAAAACTAGCTCAAGAGAGTTGAAATGACTTCTGAAAGGTTTTATATCAAGATGATTGTGAAGATGGTATTGTAAAGTAGTTACTCTTGACTCTAAATTTTGTGCCCCTTTGTACCCACCAGCCTGACTAGAATAAACTTGTCTTTACTGCAAAATTGCAAAAATTTAGAATCTGGTGTCCAAAGCCTGCACATAACAACTGCTGAATTGTAATCTAATTTTATAATGTTTGGAACTCAAATAGTGTATGATCCGATCCTATTAAGACTCTGGACCAACCAGCTGAAAGACATTTATATGATAGTAACCCAATACCAAGGTGTTTAAGAGGTGGAATAAATCTTTACACCAATAGCAGTCACACTTTATGGTGCATCAGAATTACCTGGATGACCTGTTAAACACACATTCTGGGTCTCCACATCTTGAGATTCTGGTTCAGTAAGACTGGGGTATGCCAGAGAATTTGTATTTCTCTCAGTTTCCCAGATGACACAATTGCTACTGGTTCAGGGACTATACCATGAGAATGAGAAATACTTAAGCTAGCTCAATCATTTAAAAAATAAGGCAATGGGTTGAGAATCAGGATAGACTGTGAAGTTTATCTGGGAAACAGACTCGGAAATAGGAATTTGTTTGCAGGCAGCTTGTTGAAAAGTGCTCTCACAAACACCAGCACTGAGGAGGTGAAAACAAGGAGATCAGGATAACAACAAGTGAACTTGCAATGACATTACAACAAAGGTTTTAGCTTATGCTGGGGAGGGTTCTGGAACAGGTTTGGACCTGCAGAACACTGTTCAATTGAGGCAAAGGTGTTGTGTCTTTGTAAAACTCCTCCCTTCTCTCACATTGACACGTCTTTGGATGTGGTCTGCCCCCCATGTTTGGACCCGAGGCCCGTGGGAGAATGAATTCCTGGGTCCAGGAGGCCTGACGTCTTCTTCTCGCAGGATACTAGGAAGAACATAGGAGTTGGACCTGGAAGTTCAGGCAGGTTGCCTTGTTTGTCTATGTGTTAGCTGTTTAAACTGAACTTTGAACCCTAAATCTCTGAACATGTTGTGATAGAAAAAAATAATTTTAGATTTCTCTAGAACTGAGTTTGAATTCTCACTCTACCATACAAAAGCCTTGTGGCTCTGAGTTGCTCAACGATCCTCTCTGGCCTGTTTCCTGATTTTCCAATAGTGGATAATAATAGTGATTATATGCCTTTTTAATTTTATTTACTTACTTTTTTTTGGCCGCACAGCCTGTGGGATCTTAGTTCCCTGATCAGGGATTGAACCAGGTACCTCAGTAAAAGTGCCAAGCCTTAACCGCTGGACAACCAGGGAATTCCCTATATGCCCTTTTAAAAGGGAGCAGGCTTTAACATGTGCTTAGTAAGCAAAGGTGCTATATAAATGATTCTATTAGTGCTTTAATCATTATCTATTCCTATTATCTAACTAATTATCCTGCCTTTAGTGCCTCCGATGGTGAACATTTATTACTTCATAGTTTCTGGGCATCAGAAAACCAAGAGAAGGTAAACTGAGTATTTCTGACCCAGAGTCTCTCGTGTGGTTGCAGTCAAGATGTTGGCCTGGTCTCCAGCCATCTGAATACTGGGCTGGGCTGGAGGTTCTATACCCAAGATTGCTCACTCATATGGTTATTGGCAGGGGGCCTCGGCTCTTCACCATATGAACCTCCATGACATGGCGACTGGCTTTCCCTGGTTAGAATGACCCAAGAGAGCAAGGTAAAAGGCACCATGCTTTTTATGCCCTAACCTCAAAAGTCATACTCCCTAATTTCTACAATACCTTATTAGTTACCCAGGTCAGCCCTATCCAGTGGAGGAGGACAGTATGAGGAGGAAAGAATCATTAGGGACTACTTTGAAGATTAACTACCACCAGTGCTTAATGCAGGTTTGCTTGAGTGGCCTGAGGCCAGAGACATCTCATTCTGCCTAAGACTATTTGCCTCTTCCTCAAGATCATCTCTCTCTTAATTGGAACCAGGGGGTCTTACGCTAAAGGTTCTGGTCATCACCATCCAAGCAGAAACTAAATCAATGGGAATTACTGGCAGTCAAAGATTCTGCCTCACATTGAACATAAATATCATATGATATCACTTATATGTGGAATCTTAAAAAATGGTATAAATGAACTTATTTACAAAACAGAAATAGAGTCACAGATGTAGAAAACAAACTTATGGTTACCAAGGGGGGGGAAGGGGGGAGGGATAAATTGGGAGACTGGGATTGACATATACACACTACTATATATAAAATACATAACTAATAAGAACCTACTGTACAGCACAGGGAACTCTAGTCAATACTCTGTAATGACTTATATGGGACTGATTCACTTTGCTGTACAGCAGACAGTAACACAACATTGTAAATCAACTACACTCCAACAAAAATTAATTTAAAAAACAGAATTTGAATTGTTGAAGAGAGTATCAATTCAGATCAAATCTGCTCTCCTCTTTGAGGTTTAAGTGAAAAAGGAAGGCTTTTCACTTCCTTCTATTTTTACTGCTCCATTACTTTGGTTGAACCCTGGTCATATGTATTTTTCGATATGTTTGCCAGCTGAAAACTATTTAGAGGAAAAGAGACCTCATAGAGATTTAATTTTACCTGCTGGCAAGTTAATAAGGAAATTTTCTCCAACAAAAGCCTTTGATAGCATCAATATTTAAGATCATCACTTGTAAAATTCACCTATTCAGTCTTTTCTTTTGCCCCAAAGAGTGCCCTTTAATTTATGGCAAAGAGAGTGTCTGAGTTTTCAGAAGAGACATAATTTCAGAAAGAGGAAAAAACTTCTGTATATAAAAAGAAAACTAGCTATCTCATTAATCTTTTTTATTAAGAATTTTTCTCTACTAAAATGAACAGACTGTTATGTGAGAAAAGGCTAAACATCTAAATCTTGCTTTAATGGTGATAAAACGTATTATTCATATTAACAACCCCAAGGTTATTTTTATGTGCATATAATGGTTATGCTGATCTACTTTCAGGACACAATAATCCAGATTTTCCACTCAGCAAGACATCTTATTCATTTAAATTTATTGCATACATTTAGGAATATATATCAGCAGTGAATACAACCTAAATTGCCAGGTATAACACTGCAACAAAAGCCTGAATTAGAAGGGAGACTAAATATAAAAGTGGCTGTAATAAAAGTGCCTGCCTGCTATGGCTGAAATAGAAGGCAGAGCCCTGCATTCAAGTCAGAAGGATTGGGTTTTTGTTCCCCCTCTCCTTTCAACAATCGTGTAACTGTGACCCTGGGGAAAATATTTGACCTTGGTGAGTCCCTGACTTCTCACCTAAAAGTAGAATTGTTAGGCCTACTAAACCTGACTGTACGATCTATGGAGGTTGAACTCTTCTGATGGAGATAAATACATGAACAACTTATTTTATTCATGAAATAAATAAATAATTTATTCACAAAGTTGACAATTTATTCATTGAAGTATTGTGTCAATTGTATATTACTGGGATCTAAGGACACAGTAGTAAGCTAGGCAGGTTCTGCTGCCAACTCTTCTGGCATGCATAGTACAGTGGAGAACTTAAAGAAATAATCCAGATTACTGAAACAGAATGTGATGAGTGCCGTGACTTAGAGAATATGGCCTCAGTGAAAGACCATATGGAGCTTAGGGGGATCCAAACATATTTAGGAGGACCATGGAAGGCTCAGGACCTGTCCACAAAGAACAGCAGGAGAACTCAATAATAGTAGGTAGATGCCCTGAGTACTGCATGATCTACAAAATAAAGTCTTGTCAGGCTGAGAAGAATAGCTTTATGGACACACCTGGATGTGCAAAGCTTCTCAGATATAAATGGTGAGAAAATGACCCAAGAGAGAACATTAAAGTAGGTGTCTTTGGATAAACAAGAATGCAGGGTGCTGTGACAGAGCATGAACCTATAATTCATCAAGACAGCAGAGAGATGTGTTACAAGAGGTCTAGGAAGAGATAAAATGCCCTTACATACAGCCTGAGAAAGGACTGAGGTGAATATATCTGGTACTTTCCATTTGTACGGCCCCCTTTAGTATGAATTGTTGGCCATGCTCTCTTTAAGTCTTTAGCAGTGACATTAAAGGTGGGTACTTCCAAATAACAAATTCCCAAGCAGACAGTCGAGCTCAATCATCAAACTCCATATTTTTAAAATATCCTAATTTTTCCAATAGGTTTAGCTTAGAGTTTCATTTTGTAACCAGATAAAACTGGGTCAATATCACTGTTTAAACACAGTGCCTTCTCCTCATCCACCGTGCCATTCAAAGTTGTTTATTGCCCACAGGGACTCATCTATAATAAATACTCTTCCAACGAAGGGAGCTTTACTAATATTCCTGCTAGCTGATGCGATAATGTAACAATGAGTATCATGACGAGTATATCTTGCATGTACACAATATACAAAGCTTCTGAAGTGTGATATGCCATTTAATTCTTAAAATTACAGAGCTATTATCATTCCTCTTTTATATGTGAAAAAATTTGAGGCCTAAAGAAACAAAGTTGCCTGTTTGAGATATGGGGCCAAGCTTTGAATACATATCTGTGGGCTTTCATATTCTACATATTTTAGATCAAGGTAATAGGAGGGTTTCAACTTTTTTACAACTTTTTTCATTTGTCTTTAATTGTAACTATTATAATTGCACTTAGGTTGTTAAGATTTTAAGACTGTTACATACCAGCTGGTGACCATGGGAAGTCATTTCTTTCTGAACCTCAGTTTATTCATTAAGTGGTGAAAATAATACCAACTTCAAAATATATTTTAAGAATTAAATAATATAAAATATATAAAATGTCTAATATGGGACATAGGAGTACAACCAATGGTAACTCGATAATTTTTATAGTACTTGAACATTTATAATCTTCTTTGATTCTCAGCTCTATTTTGCCAGGTAGGCTTTGGGAAAACTTCATAATGAACTGATTAGGCATCTGAGTTTGAAGCTGGACAAACACCACTTAAACCCAGTTGTACTATCTACTATCTTGATAGCCTTGGATTCTTTTCACATCTGTAAAATGGGATTAACTATAATTTCTCACTCATTAAGTTGATTTGATTATTACATGAGGTAATGTAGGTAAACTACAGGTGGCCTATACAGATTATGTACTCCATAAATGTCTGATAATATGTTAATCTAATCTGACAGAGGAAAGAATTGTGATTTAATGACGAGATTAAATGAAATTGCTTAGATCTTGGAACCAGCAAAGAGTAGAGCCCAGGTTACTCATTGCCCAATAGCCCATTCTAAGGCTGGTCTATTGGCCCAATATTTGTCTCATTAACAACTCAGTTATACTTTCTAATAGTTTCTGCCTCAACTATACCGAAGTGTGGTCTGTCAATCATCCAGCATAACGCACACAAATACTCTCTAAAAGAGAGTTATTTCTTACCTACAAGCATTTGTTAGCACCTATTCTGTGCCAAGCACCATGCTTGGAGCATTACATACAGAAGAGAGTAAGACAAAATATCTATCCTGAGGAGCACTCAGTCCAGTGGTGGGAAAAAGGGAACAAAGAATTGCAAATTTGTGGCATGTGTCCTTTTAGGTTAAGTCATAGAAATTGCTGTATTTTGATGTCAAAACCAGCTGACTATGATCAATTTCATATGTTTCAAATTGATGCATGAGGTATATGCTGGAGTCTATGGGACGGATTGTTATAAATTATGACTAGTATTATTGTTACTTCAGCACATATTTCTAGAAAAAAACTATGGGGGACCATAGAAGTAGGTTTGAGTTAATGAAATGTGGGGAAAGCAAGAATTGTTTAACTGAATTCTATTCTATCTTCACGATACAGTTGCAAAGTGATTCATCACCAATAGGCTTACTCAGCCAATTTCCTTGGATACATAGATAGACAAGATTATAGATATGAGTGTATGTGTGTGTGTGTGTGTGTGTGTGTGTGTGAGAGAGAGAGAGAGAGAGAGAGAGAGAGACTGAGAGAGACAGAAAGAGAGAAAGATGGAGAGAGAGAGACAGAGACACAGAGAGACAGAGAGAAACTGAGGTTACTGCACTGGTAAGCTTATGAATGCAGAGTGTTCCTTGTGATATTGCTTTCAATGAGAACTGCATGTCTGTTGATTAATTTACTTTCTGTCAAAGAGCTATTTTTGAACACTGCTTAAAGATTCGAAGGAAATGTAAATGAGTAGTTGGAAAAATTTAAGTGCTGGGGAAAGAAACTAGGTGGAAGGGCTTATTCTATTTTATGGGTGCTGATATGAATGTCAGGTGCCTCTTTATATCCAGACAGCCTACTGCCTTAAGGGTTTTTAAATAGCTTTAAAGACATTTATTTTCACATTGATATGGTATTGAGGAAATTTTATTCATTAAATATTTATTCATTCAATATTGAAATCCTTGGGGACACAATGTATATTCTTACATACGAGGGTGTATCATAAAAATTTAGCTGTTTAGACAGGAAAATAAATGTTTGTGTAAGGAAGACAGTGTTTTATATCTAGAGAAAACTGAGCAGGGAGCCAGGAAATGTGGGCTTTAGACATTAACAGTGATAAAGGGACCGTAACCAATAGTTAGCAAACACCCACTGCATGATGTCAGGCACAGGGTAAGATAAGGAAGACTCATCTTACCCATTAACTCATGTTAACTCTCTATAGCAAGTGCAATCGCTAATTTTTCACATAAGAAGGCTCAGATAATGTCTATATTTCAAGCCCAGGGCATAGTGTTGAGCCCCTTGTAGTCTTTATTAAATGTTAGTTGAGTTAAAAAGTGAGTGAGTGAGCCAGTGCATGAAATGAAGGCTTAGTTTTAGTGGCTCAAAAGCCAACATAGCCTGGATGAAAAACCTGTTAAAAGTTTAATACTACTTTAGAAGGAAAGGAATCATCAAGGCTTGATGGAGTTAGTGAGGTTATAGATGAGAAATGGCTGAGTTGTTTGCATTTTTATTGCTTTATGATTTGCATAGCAAGCCCACAAACATCACATCTTTGTATCCTCCCACTAACCTTATGAGGCTACAATGTTCTTTCTTTTTCCTCATGAAAACGAAGAACAGAAATTTTGCGTGACTTTCCCAAGGTCATGCAGCTAGTCTGTAATTTCCTAGTTCATTGTAGTATTCTAAAAATACTCATTAAGTGATATGCTTAAGTCAAAATAAAGCTTTTGTTTTCTTATGTCAAATTTGTTTATGTTTGTTCTTGATGTTTTTTATGGGATCATGGAGGTGGCATTTAACAGTCCAAGAAATATGAGAAGCAAAGAAAAATGCTTTACACTTGAATGGCTGGGTGGGGAGGAGTGAAGAAAATGATGTCTTTTTTATAAATGGTAAACATAAAAATAGGAGTATTTTGGAAAGAGAAGATTAATGAGTCTAATTTGAGGCATGTTGAATTTGAGTTACTGATGGGTTATGCACGTGGAGCTGCCCAGCAAGAACATAGAAATGCAGTCAAGGAGATCTGGAGAAGGCTCAGAGTTGAAAACAATTATTTGTTTCTAATCATCCCAATGACAAAACAAAGGATTCTGTGAAAATTACGTGAGATTTCCAAGGGAGAATATATAGAAGAAGAAAATTTGATAATGTTACTGTATTTGATACCTGTTACTATTATCTATTATTTATACTCAAAACATTAATGTTGGTAAAAGATTAAAATTCATTGTGCCACACAGTTAAATCTTGATGTGCACATGTGTGTATGCATGCATGTGTGTACATGTGTGTGTGTAACACCAGAAAGAACATTGCATTCTAAGTGGTATTGTATTATACCTGCAGTGGTTTCCCCCAAGAAGCTGAAACACTGCTTCACTAAAACCCTGAGATACAAGGCAGCCCACTGAATTTCTTTCCAAGCTCTAAAAGTTGTCTCCTCTAGTGATAAAGTATACCTCAGATGTTCACAGATAACAGTGATAATCTGCAGTAAGCTTTTCAGAGGAATTCTCAACAAAAGCTCATGGAGTAATAGACAACTCAGAGGATTTACAATTTGCCAGTCCCTTGTTCTGCTAAGTCCATCACCCTAATTTGCCCCTGGGTTGATTTATATAGAATTACTCTTTTTCATTACTCACCCTGTCCTTTTAAACAACACTAAATCCCCTGTGGACACATATTGCTACAATAAATACCTTAAGAGAATGAATTGTTGCCTCACAAGGAAGTGTTGGATGGTTATTTACAAGAGTCTATTTTAAACAGTTCTCTACATGTAGAGGTCATTTGCTCTGCTGGGTTGATGCATGCTTGCCAGTGTTTTGGAAGCTGTTCAATTTTCCTCTATTAGCAGGAAGCTGACTTGACCAAGAGGAAAGGTAAGAAGGGTGGACAGGAATGACTTGGTCCCTTATTCACCATTATAGAGCATGAAATTGAACAGCAAATGACAAAAGGTGGGTTGCCAAAAAGATTACAAGTATTACCCAGTAGTGTAACCTATGGAACCTTTAAATCCTATGGAACCTTAGCTCTAGAAGATACATCCCTCCAAAAATTGTTCTAATACTTTAAAAGCCTGATGATTGCACTTCTTTTGGAGCAATCCAAAGCACATTGGCATATAAGCATTTCAGCTAAGTCCTACAGTAACATAATGTATTTTACTTCATATAATACAGTGATCCCCAAATCTATTTCACCATAGGATCCCTTTCTGCTTTCTCACTTATTAATGTATGACATTTCTGGTGTGCACCAAGCCACGGTTTGAAAAATATCACTAGACTACAGAATCTAAACCTTTTCAGGGCAGATATTATATACATATTATCCATCCTGGATCTTGCATGTAGTGCTTTGTAGACTATATAGACTTTCAATGAATTAAAATAATTGGAAAGTGATGAGTTTTATAAATTGACTAATTGCATTTTTAGTATAATTTACTTAATTATAAGTATGTATAATTTAGCATTTAATGAAGACTGTGCTTAGCAAGAGACTCTAAAATTTCTTCAAACTTAACAATCAACTCAATTAGGGATAGGAATCAGAAAAGTTACCCCAGAAGATTATATAATGAAGATAGCTGGAGTTGTATGTCAGAGCTGAATTGAGAATGGGACACAGATAGTTAAAAATCCAATGTTGATGGTTATAAAGAACAGTAGCTCATGGCAGCCAAATAAGTTGTGATCTGGAATTAATTCAGAACAGTTCTGTCCTTATTGTGAGGTTTCCTAGATGAGTTCACATATTTAAAAAATATTTTTGGTCATTGTCACCGCTCCTCAAGGGATATCTTGCAGAAATATCAAACTCCCTTTACACAGTAGTGACACCTGTTTATATAATGTGAGTACAACAAGCTCTTTGTTAAAATACTTAACCTTCTTCAGTTTGAAGGGTGATTTGTGGTATAATGGATATAAGAATTATAAGGTAAAAATGGGAAGGTGATGTATTATTTGAATGCTAATACATCCAATGTCTTTTATGTCTACAATTTCTCTTGAAGTATCTTAGACACATGAGTTTTGATAAATAAATGAAAGGTACTTGGCTTCAATGGGTTTCACAGTAACAAAGGGCACAGTTAAGGTAGCTCTGGCACTTGCCATTATCAACTGTAGTCACACAACAATATATTTTCCTCCAAAGAGATTTAAATGCAATTATATATGTACATGGTCTCTGATATTCAAACCACTGTGTTTCAGTAGGTTTTTCTACATCCATTCATCACCTTCCCCGGCTTCTTCTATTTTCTATTAACTTTTTTAAGGACATCTTTATTTTAAATATGAATGACATTAAGAAATATGTATAGGAAATGTCTTAAGAGTATTAACGTTTATTGAATATGTTATGTATCTTAGGCAATTTATTTAGTGTCTCATCACATTCTCACAAAAATCTTATGAAGAGTTTAAAAAAAGATTAATACCTAGCACAATTTCAAATAGCTAGTGCATGGCAGCACTGGGATTGATTGTAGTTCTGTCTAATTCTTTAACGGGCATATGCTATTTTTTAAACATGGCAAGTCTTTATTTGAGAAACCCCGCCCCCCATTCTTTTTTTTTTTTTTTTTTTTGTGATACGCAGGCCTCTCACTGTTGTGACCTCTCCCGTTGCGGAGCACAGGCTCCGGACGCACAGGCTCAGCATCCATGGCTCACGGGCCCAGCCGCTCTGCGGCATGTGGGATCTTCCCGGCCTAGGGCACGAACCTATGTCCCCTGCATCGGCAGGCGGACTCTCAACCACTGCGCCATGA
This sequence comes from Phocoena phocoena, assembly GCF_963924675.1. NCBI lineage: Eukaryota > Metazoa > Chordata > Mammalia > Artiodactyla > Phocoenidae > Phocoena > Phocoena phocoena. Next base: position 99,723,995 of record NC_089223.1, on the reverse strand, counting down.
GGGAATCCAGCCACCCCCCCCCCCACCATTCTTAATAATAACATTGGTTCAGAGAAGTCCAAGTGGAGCTGATCCTAACCCCTCTAAATCCAGAGGAACTATTTCAGCTTCCTGGTAATAGTGTATGGTTCAAGGTGAGGGAAATGAATCTGAGTTCTTTCCTGGACAATTAGGGAAATAAGGCCCTTGTTTTCCCTGGAATTATGAGCTAAAAGTTTAAGGTGGGTTTGGAGCTGAGCAAAGCTTTCTTAACATGATTCATTAAAAATTTGTGAAAATAATATGTATAACTGAATCACTTTGCTCTACACCTGAAACTAACATAACATTGTTAAACTGTACTCCAATATAAAATAAACATTTAAAAAATGTGTGAAAATAAGGCAAAAGCAAATGGAGTCGAGAAAGAGAGAAAAATGGGGACTTCACATCAATGTTTGAAAACATGAATACAACTCTGCCTGAAATGACTTCAACCTAAATGCTCCCTAATTATATAAGCCAACATAATCCTCTTTTGCTTAAACCAGTTTAAGCTTGGTTTCCTTCCCTTGGAACAGAAGTATACTGACTAGTATAGATGGCTAAGCTAGTGCCATTTTCTTGCAGCCCACCATCTCTCTTCTATAAATTTCAATGATTGGGATAAGTAATTTAACTCAAAATGTATTATTAGAGTCTTACAAAGCAGAGTGAATCATAGAAGCACTGTGAGCATTCAGAGGTGGTGAACAGCACGATCCCTGTTGTTTGAGAACTTAAAACTAGTTTGTGAAAGACAAACCAATATGGGGGCAAACATCACTAATAAAAAGCAGAAAGAGTGTAGTAAATCCTGTACTAGTAATTCAGTATGCCATGCCTCAGTGAAAGGATTGTTCATACCCCACCCTTACCTGGCAGGTACCCTACCTCTGGAGGTGTATCTCATGAAATGTTGCTTTTGACTAGAAGAGTGAGCCCAGCTAATTCTGGGGTCTACTGAGTGTAAGCTGACTTGCTCACAGATATGTCCACCATAAGCCATGATTTCTACCTGGATTTTTTTTTTTTTTTTTTTTGTGGTACGCGGGCCTCTCACTGTTGTGGCCTCTCCCATTGCGGAGCACAGGCTCCGGACGCGCAGGCTCAGCGGCCATGGATCACGGGCCCAGCCACTCCGTGGCACGTGGGATCCTCCCGAACCGGGGCACGAACCCGTGTCCCCTGCATCGGCAGGCGGACTCTCAACCACCGTGCCACCAGGGAAGCCCTACCTGGATTTTATTAATAGTAAAGATGATAATGTTGTTTTTATTTTCCATTTCTTTGTTATATTTTTTCTGGGCAGAGAAAAAAGGTGCTATTCATTGGGACACCTAAAGATCCCTACAGTGGGTGAATGGGTCAGGACAATCATGAAATGAGATAAGAGGAAGATACCATGGAGCAAGACACCCAAAGAGTGGTTGACTGGGCTGGTTTGCTTCATCTTTGGACTTTGGACTTCAGTACATGGGTCATGCATTTTAATCGTGGTGGTTTGTAGAGGCATATGTTAGACTGAGCAGGTTGTTATATTTGTGTGATGGTCTTTTAACTGCTGAAGCTTAGCCAAAACGATTTAGCTAACCATAGGCTACTTGGACCTTGGTGGATGACTGCAGCTTTAGGCAGCTTTGTCCAAAGAAAATAGGCAGACATGGCTATGGGGGTGCTCAGGCCTCAGTAAAGCCGCTGAGCTTCATAATTAGTCCCAGCAGACACAACATCCTAGATAAGGAACGGTGGCCTCTCTGGCCTCAGCAAAGATGTAGGTGACTCAGAGAAGATGATGTTAGAGTTCTTTCTACTGAAAATACAAACTACATTTAGCTTACTTGGAGAGACAGTGGGATCCTCAATAAGGATAAGAGGTCAGCACGATGGGGAGGGACCCTATAATGCCTTATAGCATCAAGGCTTACTGTAAAGGAAAAACTTTTCCTAAGCAACATAGAAAAGGCAATAATACAATCATAAGGGTAAGAAGCTTTCTACAGACAGGTGTTGGTGTTTTAAACTTCAAGGCAGCTGAGTTCTGGGTGTACAAAAATGAGCTAATAAAGTTATAGCTTAAAATGTCCAGGCCAGGCTTAGGTAGGCAGTGAATGACAATTCCATTAAAACTGGAAATGTCTGGACTTATTAAAGTGGCACATTACATAATTACAAAGAGCTTGTACTCATTTTAGTGCTGACATACTAAAAACGTGAGACTCAAAAGAGAAAATGGAATTTAAAATATTATGCATATGTGGACACCTCCCCAACAAATCTCCTTCCCTGAGAAATATGGCTAATGGATAGAACCAAAAATAATCACCAGTTGAAGATTTATTTAAGCTCCGTTCAAGCATATTTGTTGTGGGCTTCGGACAACTGGTATACACTAATATCCCTTACTAGGACAAAAGCAAGAAAACTTATTTTTGTTTTGTTTTCTTTTGTCCTCCATCTATCTTCCTTTATTCAGATACCACTGAGCCCTTCCTGTGATTGACTATGATTCAACCACAGGTGTAAGAATCATTCTGAATACAGACCTTACTGTTTTAAACTTCAATCTTTATCAAGGCTAAATACACAGTCTAGGAACACAATTGTCCCTGGGTAGCATTTTTAAGAGTTGGGTATTGACCTCTAAATTCAGTATATATAGAACCAATACTTTGATACTCATGGATGCTTACTTCAGTCTTAGGGCTTCTTAAAAGTGAGATTCCTGAGAGTTTCATGTTAAATTAATACAACCATAGGAATGTTATCCAGAAAGAGCCTACTTGGTAGTTGCTAAAGGAACCCCAGTCTACCTAGATACTGACAACCCTCTAGCTGAGACTGAGAATAAAAAGGTAAAGACAATTAATTTTAGACTTTAACTTCTTTAAATTTTAACTCATAAGGGCAAGACAATTTGATTTTGGACTTGAATACCTTCCAACTTTAACAACTTTGACCTTAAAGTACAATGGGAAATAATCTTTAAACTTTATTTTTTCCTTGAGAATTTTATAATTAGAGGCTGTTTACGTTTAAATTTGGGGTATGTCCATTTTTTGGCCTTTTATTATCTGAGTGTCACTACACATTTTTATTTTTGAATCAATATTTTTTAAAACAATTTTATCTCATGCAGAACTGTTGATATACTGTGTTGAACAATTTGGCTGGATGTAAGTTGGGATGGGAAATAGAATAAGGAATGAATAAGGAATAAAGAATGTAAAGTGACAGTGTGTTTCATGTAATTAATACCCTGTCTGACATAATTGAGAGCCTTTCGGGGGCAAAATGTAAACTACAGAGTAGGGATTCAGAAAGGGGATAGTAAAGGAGCAGTGGGTGTCATTCTTCTGTTAATTGTCCAAGAATAAAAAACCACGTCCAGCAGTCCAGCAAGCCAGGTCTTCTTGGTGATGAAGGGCATCTCTTGCCCTCTTCTCTTTGTGGTTCCTTTGTTTCATGGCTCCATTTTTCAGAATTTCAGAAAGAAAACATAGTGTCATTTATAGTGCAGCCTCTGAACCCAACATTTTCCTCAACTGATAGTAGCTTTCTGATTCAAATTCAAGAATGCTAGATTCAAAAAAAATTCTTTAAAATTGACAAAAAATATTTTAAGCATAGTTGTCATTTTCCCAAAATGAGTAGAAAATGGCAGAATCTGTTATATAATAGTATTTTTAAAGTGAATTTATACAGTGACATTTAAAAAGTACACTGAGCTATAGGCACCATACCAAATTTTACAGGCTCTCTGTTTTGGGGCCATTCAGCTGATCTATTGGAGCTTTATTCATAAAATAGGAATAATAATATGTAACTGGGGTGAGGTCAGGAAACTGGGTTAGATGGTGTTCTATGGTATATTCAAGGTAAAAACCTACAGTTTGATTTTGCAGGTATTAAACCCATTACTACATATATAAGCACATACGTACATATTTTTCTTGTTATCTAGGGTAATGTCCAATAGAAGTGGAAATAGACTATCTAATATAAAGTTTTCTAGAAGCTATATTTAAAAAATAAAAGGAAACAAAATTATTTTAATAGTGTATTTATCAAAATATAAAGTTTCAATATGCAATTAAAGCAAAATGTACAATGACATTTTAGACAATTTTTAAATGTCTTTAAAACACGGTGTGCATTTTATACCCACAGCACATCTCGGTTTGGACCAGACACTTCAGTTGTTTCATAGCCACATGTGGCTAGTGGATTCTGTATTAGACAGCACAGATACAGAATAATGAAGACAGCTATCTTGGGAAATTAGGGCTATCTGGAGCAAGATATTCTAGAGTTGATGTCATGGTTTAAAACTCTCGTAGGTAATCATGATAGGCTCAGATCATAGAACACTCATAACATTTTAGATCTGGGAGAAACTGGAGAGATCATTTGATCTAAACATTTCATTTTTAGGTGCAGGAATTGTGCTCAAGAGAGGATGCATGACCTACAAAGGCCACGCAGGGAACTGACAACAGGACTGGAACCAAAGCCAATATAGCACTGTGATGTTCCCTTCTCTGAACACTGTGAGAGTATTATACCTACTCTTAAGTGAGCAAAGAAGGAGAGAAGCACCAAGCACCATGCAGATCCTACAGGGTCCTGGGTGCCTTATAACCATCCATGTTTTTTAGCATTTTGTATGTGCTTTCATGACAAATTGACATCTTAACAATGGAAACGTTGAGATTTTTCTTCTAAAATATATTATTCTACAATATACATTTTGTAAGAAAGAGCCTAGCTTGGCCCTCAGGAAGTCAAACACAAGGACTACACTTGTATAATTCAGGGAAAATGTTTTTTTCATTTCCAGGTTTTAAAATCTTCCACTTGGCAACCTCAAGTTTCCATTACCATCAACCTTTTCATTTCATTTATCCTGCAGGTTAGATTTGCAAATAAGAATTGTGGATTCTCTCTTCATTCTAAACTATGTTTTTCACATGCTGCATTGTGTCCCATTGAGCCAGGTTTCCAAATGTGGAAATTAAAACTCAACAAGGGAAAGTCATAATTGCTGTCTTTAACCTCAAGGATTAGAGTGATCTGTGACAGTATGGAGATTATCAACATTGACAGAAAGCTGTAAAACAGATTATGGGGAGAAACACCTGATGGAATGAAGAGGCTGTCGTGGGCTATATGAATATGAGTGATACTCAAGTGGGGATATACAGGAACTTTGAGTTGTAATGCAGATAGATTTCCTTACCTGGGCCAGTAGGATGATTAAATCCTCAAATCATCAGGAGCATTGTCTGAACAACACCAGTCTTAGTGTGTGCCCTTAGGCAAGTCACTTACCTGCATGGTACCCATTTTCTTCGCTTTAAAAAGTTGCTCATAATCTATATTCAGCCAGATAATGTTTACAAAGAGCTGTGAGATACTTGGATGAAAGGCCTTATTTACATGTAAAGTACTGTTCTTATTCAAACCCCCTCTGCTGACTACTCAGCAGCAGGGTGTGCTGGGGAAGGACAAATGAGGAAAAAGAAAAGAAAAATTGGCTCCTGAAATGATGGAAACCTGATTACCTTGAACTGGCTCATTCTGAAAGGGAGGTGTGCTGCATTCATTAACCATTTCCAAACAGACTTCACTTTGGATGAGCAAACAAGCTAAGCGAGACCAATCCATACTCTTTTTTGTAAGTGAGAAACAAACTCTGAGATAAGAATAAAGCCACTACAATTCTGAGCATAATCCCCTTAAAAACTGTTTCCACTCCATGCATTTGGCTTCCATTAGTCTGCAGCACTGGAAAAACTAGAAGATTCTAAATGCACCACTTTAATCTCAATTTATAATAAATTTATTTATGTGTATATGCATATTTGCAACTTAAGTTATTAATATTTTTGTCCTCTATTAATTGAACAATGGTGGGTTCAATGATTCCTTGCCTAATTTTAAATCCTATTGATTCCTAATGATATAAAATCTTTTAATGAAAGTATCTGTGACATAAATTACAAAGCTTTTTGAGTATGTTTTTAAAATACCTAAGAATGAAGAGGAAGAGATGGGTGGGGTGAATAAACACTGTATTTGCATTGTAAGGCATGGATTATGCTTAAAGTTTTTTCAGAAAAACTTGCTGGTTAAAGCCCCAAGACTTTGATACAGCATCATATTCAATCTCTTTATCTCTGCAATAACGGATTTCCATCCAGCCTCTGAAATCCATTCCAGGTCTTACATTTTTCAGTTACTTGCTTTTCAGCATCTTTGTTGTCATTGCCATGAATTTGTGTCTCTTTTATCCATTTTGCATCCCTGTGGCAGGCATATCTGTATATCAGCTTCTGGAACCCTTGCAATAACCCTGGGAGTTAGGTGTTATTTCCTCCATTATTGCAGATGTGGATAATAAGCAGGGCAAGATTACCTTACCAGATCAAGGCAAGTGGCAGAATGAAGACTTTTAACTAGCTCTAAATGACTCTGAAGCACGTAATTTTCCCACTATACTAGACTACCTCTTAAAAGCAGCATTGCCCCTCATATTTCTCTCAATATGCAACTATTTGGTATCACTCACCTTGCCACTTACCTTTAACTGTTTTGAAACAATGAAACATGTGTATTTAAATTTGGTAGCATAGAAGTTGTTTATTTGAGTATCCTTCTGAAAAGGTCTTGGTCTGCCTGAATAATTACTGGTGAAATTAATGTCATCCTGCTAACCCCTAAAAGCGCCTGACATTCTTTCTTTGTGACTAATTATTTTAAAGATGGTGCTGTAATTGCAGGATGTAGGAGGTACTTTCTATAAATGCTTAACATTACAAGGGGACATGATCTGCAATCTTAAGATCATTAAACTAACTACCAGGAATAAGCATGCTTTGGGAACAAATGACATTTGTCAAAATAAGCCTATGTGTTCTGTGGAGGGCAGGAGGCCAGGCCTGGGAAAAGCAGCCTAAAAATTGTTCTATGCTGAGTTTCTTTAATTATTTACTAGAAGGAAGATTGGGCCATCCAGGCCTTCCCCAGAGAGTTGGCTATTCAAAGAACAGAATACATAAAATCACTGACTGAACTGAAATAGATGCTTAAAATAAATTCTCCAGGGCACTTTTTAGGCAGTTTGCAACCATCACAAAATAGAAGCTGAGGAAGCTGCTTGAAGATGACCTGAATAGGCCTTACAGTATAGTTATTTATTACCTGCCCACACAAACTTATGCTCTGTGAGGGCAACACATTTAATTCATATTTACTGATAACAGCTATGTGCTAGACACCCCTGTAAATGCTGGGACATCCAGTCTATAGCAAACATGTGGAACTTACATTTCTTTTGGGAACACACACACACACACACACACACACACACACACACCAAGTAAATATGTGGCACTGAGGGTGTTAATGTGTTTTGAAGGAAAGGGAAATCTGGATAAAAGAGATACTCATGTTTGAGTGCTCTATGATTATAGGGTGGGGAGGGGGTCCTCGTTGATGAGATGTCATTTGAGTAGAAGGGATTAGCTCTGAGGATATGTAACCAAATATTTCTGGTAGAGAAAATAGAAAATACAAAAAACCTTGACAGATGCTGGTTTATCAAGTTTGAGGAAGAGCAAACAAACAAATAAATAAACACAGGATAGCTGAAACAAAATGAATAAGAGGGAAGGAAGTGAGAAATGGGACTAGAGAGGTAGGCAGAGCAGAGTGAGGATTTGGATTTTACTCTGACTGAGAAGGTGTAGTAGGCAGAAATCTTTGAAGACCCCCAAGATAACAAGATACCTTCCTTTTTCTGTAGATGCTCCTTGTAACCCTCCCCTAAGATGTGAATGTTAACACTGAATATGATGGATAGTCACTACCATGAATAGATAACATTTTAGAAAGGGAGATTAGCCTCAGTTGGCCTCCCCTGAGATTTGAAGTGAGAAATGTGTCTCTGCAGGCCTGGAAGAAGATGGAAGCTGCTATGAGCTCTACACATGTAAGGAGGTGAATTCTGCCAACCTCTTGAATGTGCTTGGAAGAGGACCCTGAGCCTCAGAAGGAAGCACAGTCCTGGCCAAGATCATCATCATAGCTCATGAGCTTCCTCACCTAGAGATTCCAGCCTTGCTGTTCCTGGACTTCTAACATGCAGAGTTATGAGTTAATCAATGGGGGTTGTTTTAAGTATGAGCTTGTGGTAATTTTTATGGTTCAAAAGAACACTAATACACAGCATTATTTACAATAACCAAGACATGGAAACAACCTAAGTGTCCATCGACAGAAGAATGGATAAAGAGTATGTGATATATATATTATATATATATATATATAATATATATACATTATATATAATGGAATTTTACTTAGCCATAAAAAGAACAAAATTTTGCCATTTGCAGCAACAATGGATGGACTTTGAGGGCATTATGTTAAGTGAAATAAATCAGTCAAAGAAAGATAAATATTGAGTGGTATCACTTATATGTGGAATCTAAAAAATACAACAAACTAGTGAATATAAAAGAAAGAAGCAGACTCACAGATATAGAGAACAAATTAGTGGTTACTAGTAGTAGTTACCAGTGGGGGTGGAAGGGCAATATAGGAATGGGGGAATAGGAGGTACAAGATATTGGGTGTAAGATAGGCTCAAGGATGTATTGTACAACACAGGGGATATAGCCAATATTTTGTAATGTCTATAAATGGAAAGTACCTTTAAAAATTGTATTAAAAATTTTAAAAAGAACACAATACAGAAAGTAAGCACAGAAGGGGAGTGCTTTGCATAGGGGTGTGGCATGGTTTGCCTTTGTTTTAGAAGCTAGTTTGGACTACCTTGAAGGGAATGGGCTGAAAGCATGCAGGATAGTCAGTGGGAGGCTACTGCAATAGTCCAGGAGAGAGATGGATGGTGGCTTTGATTGTGGTGGTATGGATTAAAGATGCAAGAAGTACTTGGATTATTTTAGAAGTTAAAGACAATTGGATTTTCAGATTGATTGATGAGGGAGTTAAGGAAAAAAGGATGATGTGTGCATTTCACCAAGGATGTTGACTGGGGCAATTGGAGGAAAGGAGGGAGGGGTGGTGTCCCAAAGAGGAAGGCTACGAGAAAGAGAGAGTGCAAAGAGGAGAAATCAAGCATTCATTTTGAGACATGTTAAGGTTGAGATGCTCAAAGTCACATCCAAAAAGCAATGGCAAGTAGAACATTGGATATAAGAATTTAGAGTTCAGAAGAGACATTGGAGCTGGGAATATTAATTTATGAGTCATTAGCATATAGTTTGCATCTAATGACATGGACTAGTAATCACTGAATGTTTGAATTAACACAGAAGAGGAGCAAGCTCTTTTGTCTGATCCCTCAGGCACTAAACACTGACTACCATGCTTATCTGAAATTCTGGTAATTCTGTCTCAAATCTCCCAAGCAGACTGAGAAGTCATTCTAGAGAGGAAAAGGGGAATCCAGGTAAATAATGCACAATGCAATCAAAGAAAGGAGTATTTTAAAGAGGTAAATATGTTGAATACTGCACACAGTTTAATTTAGACTAATTGAGAAGTGGCCATAGGATTTAACAAGCAAAAGTTCAGTGAGATAAGTTTCATTGTCATGATGGAAGCAGACATTGGAAAGCAATAAAGAACAGATCAAAATGGAGATGAAAACATATGCAACAATGTGGACAGATTTCAAGAAGTTTGGATATGAAAGAGAAAGAAGGGAGAATTTGATAATTGGAGTAAGATGTGGAAACAAAGGTATTTTAGTTTAATTTAAAAATAGGTAATGCATCCATATGGTTCCTAAACCAAAAAGTGTACAAGCTAATATAGTGAGAAGTCTCTACCCATGGCCCCCTCTACTCCTGCCCACTTCCCATCCTAACCTCACCCCCATGTTCACTATTATGTTTCTTACATCCTGTCATGAATTTGCTTATACATAAATAAGCAAATCAAAATATGTGGTCTTATGTTTTCACCCTTATCTAAACAAAAGTTATTATTTATACAATTCCATTTCTTGTTTTTTTCACTTTACAATATATCTTGAGAATCTTTCTGATGTCAGCTCATAAAGAGCTTCCTTGTTCTTTTCCACAACATCATGTTCTCTCCCTGTACCATCAGTTATTCAACCTATTCTCTAATGAAGGAGCCTGAACTTGCTCCTTGTTCATGCATCATTTCTCACAAGTTCATGTGTACAATAAGTCCCCTAAGTGGATTCCTGGAGCAAGAATGTGTTGTACTTGTTGTTATAGCAGATGTTGTTGTTGGCTTGTTTCTTTTGGTCATTTAAAAGATAGAAGCAAGTTGAGTGATTTAATTATAGAAGTAAAGGAACTAGGAGAAAGTGAGGGTGCAAAGATACAGAATTGAAATGGATAGTAAAGAGTCAGCTTTCCCAAAAGAAGGACATGGAATGAAGACTGGAGGGAAGAAGAAATAACCCCTCCATCTCCTTGTCAACAGGTTGACTGAGTTGTCATCCAATCATTTCTCATACCCTCTGTAGAATTTGAGGTTATGTCATCTGCTTAGAAGGAGGGGGTTTTTCATAGGATCAGAAACTTGAGCAAAGTAAAACAGTGTTGAATTAGATACCACGGAGAAATTGAAAGAGAAGAAAAGGGAAATAGAAGAATTGCTAGGCAATACTGTGGGACCAGTTGACATTGGGGAGGGTTGGTGTTGCTGTCTCCATGGAGAATACCATCAGAGTTCCATTGTAAGAAGACAATGAAAATGTAGGAAGACGAAGGTTGAATGGTGTGGAATAAGTTGCAAAGAACTGAACATCAGCTCTATTCTCACTTTTCCATTAACTACAGGAAGCTTGGCATTGAGCAAAGAACAGACACCAGCTGTTGGTCCTGGCCCTGCCACTTCAAATACAAGTGACCATGATAAAATCTGTTGATCTCTGTAGTTCCAGTTTCTTTATCAGAAAATTGAGGTGTTCTTTGTGAAAACTTATTTTATATATAAAACACTAAATGAGATATGGGTTAAGGCCATACTTGTTTTGGGGAACTAATACAATGCTATATATGAAAGTGCTTTTAGAATATAACAAACTCTGCATGCACTGCCATCATCAGCTCAGAGTTGTTAATTCTTGTGTAAAGTAATACAATGTATCTGAAGAGCTTGTAAATAGTTTGTTCTGCTGGAAGTAAAGACTATTTCTTTTCTTTTTTTTTTTCTTTTGAGTTTTCCATGGTTTTCTGTTTGTTTGTTTGTTTTTTGTGTATATTGGAGAACAATTGCTTTATAGTGTATGTTAGTTGCTGCTGTATAACAAAATGAATCAGCTATGTGTACACATATACCCCCTTATCTCCTCCCTCTTGTGTCTCCCTCCCTATTCCACCCTTCTAGGTGGTCACAAATCACCAAGCTGATCTCCCTGTGCTATGCTGCTGCTTCCCAACAACTATCTATTTTACATATGGTAGTGTATATATGTCCATGCCATTCTATCACTTTGTCCCAGTTTACACTTCCCCTTCCCCGTGTCCTCAAGTCCATTCTCTATGTCTACATCTTTATTCCTGTCCTGTCCCTAGGCTCTTCAGAACCTTTTTATAGATTCCATATATATGTGGTAGCATATGGTATTTGTTTTTCTCTTTCTGACTTACTTCACTCTGTATGACAGACTCTAGATCCATCTCTTTCACTACAAATAACTCAATTGTGTTTCTTTTTATGACTGAGTAATATTCCATTGTATACATGTGCCACATCTTCTTCATCCATTCATCTGTTGATGGGCATTTAGGTTGCTTCCATGTCCTGACCATTGTAAATAGTGCTGCAATGAACATTGTGGTACATGACTATTTTTGAATTATGTTTTTTTCAGGTATATGCCCAGTAGTGGGATTTCTGGGTCATGTGGTAGTTCTATTTTTAGTTTCTTAAGGAACCTCCATACTGGTCTCCATAGTGGCTGTATCAATTTACATTCCCACCAACAATGCAAGAGGTTTCCCTTTTCTCAACACTCTCTCCAGCATTTATTGTGTGTAGATTTTTTGATGATGGCCATTCTGACAAGTGTGAGGTGATACCTCACTGTAGTTTTGATTTGCATTTCTCTAATGATTAGTGATGATGAACATTCTTTCATATGCTTGTTGGCCATCTGTATATCTTCTTTGGAGAAATGTCTATTTAGGTCTTCTGCCCATTTTTGGATTAGGTTGTTTGTTTTTTGATATTGAGGTGCATGAGCTGCTTCTATATCTTGGAGATTAATCCTTTGTCAGTTGCTTCATTTGCGAATATTTTCTCCCATTCTGAGGGTTGTCTTTTCGTCTTGTTTATGTTTTCCTTTGATGTGCAAAAGCTTTTAAGGTTCCTTAGGTCCCATTTGTTTATTTTTGTTTTTAGTTCCATTTCTCTAGGGAGTGGGTCAAAAAGGATCTTGCTGTGATTTATGTCATAGAGTGTGCTGCCTATGTTTTCCTCTAAGAGTTTTATAGTGCTTGGCCTTACATTTAAGTCTTTAATCCATTTTGAGTTTATTTCTGTGTATAGTGTTAGGGAGTGTTCTAATTTCATTCTTTTACATGTAGCTGTCCAGTTTTCCCACCACCACTTATTGAAGGGGTTGTCTTTTCTCCATTGTATATTCTTGCCTCCTTTACCAAAGATAAGGTGACCATATGTTTGTGGGTTTATCTCTGGGCTTTCTATCCTGTTCCATTGATCTATATTTCTGTTTTTGTGCCAGTACCACAGTGTCTTGATTACTGTAACTTTGTAGTATAGTCTGAAGTCAGGAAGCCTGATTCCTCCAGCTCAGTTTTTCTTTCTCAATATTGCTTTGGCTATTCGGGGTCTTTTGTGTTTCTATACAAATTGTGAACTTTTTTGTTCTAGTATTGTGAAAAATGCCATTGGTCATTTCATAGGGATTGCATTGAATTTGTAAATGCTTTGGGTAGTATAACCATTCTCACAATGTTGATTCTTCCAATCCAAGAACATGGTATATCTCTCCATATAAATAGATGTTTGTATTACCTTTAACTTCTTTAACTTCTTTCATTAGTGTCTTATAGTTTTCTGCATACAGGTCTTTTGTCTCCTTAGGTAGGTTTATTCCTAGATATTTTATTCTTTTTGTTGCAATGGTAAATGGGAGAGTTTCCTTAATTTCTCTTTCAGATTTTTTTCATCATTAGGGTATAGGAATGAAAGAGATTTCTGTGCGTTAATTTTGTATACTGCTGCTTTACCACATTCATTGATTAGCTCTAGTAGTTTTCTGGTAGCAACTTTAGGATTCTCTATGTATAGTATAATGTCACCTGCAAACAGTGACAGTTTTACTTTTGCTTTTCCAATTTGGATTCCTTTTATTTCTTTTTCTTTTCTGATTGTTGTGGCTGAAACTTCCAAAACGATGTTGAATAATAGTGGTGAGAGTGGGCAACCTTGTTTTATTCCTGGTCTTGGAGGAAATGGTTTCATTTTTTCACCACTGAGAACTATGTTGGCTATGGGTTTGTCATATATGACCTTTATTATGTTGAGTTAAGTTTCCTCTATGCCTACTTTCTGCAGAGTGTTTATCATAAATGGGTGTTGAATTTTGTTTAAAGCTTTTTCTGCATCTATTGAAATTATCATATGCTTTTTTTTCCTTCAATTTTTTAATATGGTGTATCTCATTGATTGTTTTGCATATATTGAAGAATCCTTGAACTCCTGGGATAAACCCCACTTGATCATGGTGTATGCTCATTTTAATATGCTGCTGGATTCTCTTTGCTGGTATTTTCTTGAGAATTTTTGCATCTATGTTCATCAGTGATATTGGCCTGTAGTATTCTTTTTTTGTGACCTCTTGTACAGAGTATTTCTGATCATACCATAAATTGTGATTAACAGAAGCCAGTTTGAAAAAAATATATATGTAATATATGCCTAGGTAGGTAGACAAATAGATAGATGTATCATATTCTTAAACAGAATTGCAAATCATAGAAAGAAAGATAATTTTCTAAGTTGTTATAACTAGAGTGAAACTTTTTACTTTTAAGGCAAGCAGTTGACATCTCCTAATCTATTATGTTCCATTATTTTCTCATATCTATTGTGAAATAAGACATTGATAGAACTATAATGGATATAAATGTGTTTTTGAGTAAAGCAGTATATCATGTTCTACCTATATCAATGTTAGTTATGGTAACCAACTTTCCTGCTTCTGGTTCTGAAAGTCCCAAGTCCAGGAAAACCCTCAGTCTCCAGCAAACTGGAACAATAAAGTTCCAGTCATGCTATCTTTAGTATAATTTAATTCAGTAAACAAATATTTGACAAGAGCACGCCATGTGCTGGCCACTGGGGAATCTATAAGCATAAATGAGGTGTGAGTAGGATGGAGAAAAGTGTTTCATGAAAGAGCACAGGCTACTGAGTCATATGGCTCAGGGCTTGTAATTTTAGTCTTACCATTTACTAACTGTCAGTCCTTAGACTCACGGAAATCTCTGGATCTCTTTGAGCCCTGTTTTCCTATATGAAATACGAAGATGGTAACAACAGTACTTTAAAAATGTTCATTATGAAATGAAATGATACTATGTATGCTTATTTGCATACATACATCCAGTACCTGGTCTGGAAATTAGCTGATATTCAGTACATCCTAGTTTATTCTCTCACCTCCATCAATAGCAGGTCCAATAAAATTAGTGAAATTGCAGAAGAGTGATCAAAGGGCAAGTGCATTATACATGGAGTGGAATAGAAAAGTTGAGGTCACTGGGAGACATCCTGCAGAGGTGACTTTCTATCTTTGGCCAGCTCTAGTTGTCAGAATAGTATAATTGATGAATAACTACAATCTGCTTTCTACTTTTCATTAAGAGGGGATTAGAAGAACCATATAAGAGACATGTTCTTCCAAAGGGTCACACGGAAAGAGTAGGAAGAAGTGGAAGAGACAAAAGAAAGCATATGTTCTCTCAAGTTTTCTGGTAAAGAACTGCACAAGGGGTCCTTGTATGTGTGTGTATTTCCAGGCAATTTAATGCCATCTCATAACCTTATATTACAGGCTCTAAGAATTTATTGGAGATGATATGGTGGATTCTGATATTTCCCAGAAGTTCTGAGGTGGGACCGACTCTGGCAATTGAAATGAGATATCTCAGAGGTGTGAAGTAGCCTAGAAGTATGGCTCAGCTCTTGAGTGGGGATGAATTGACACAAGCAGTGAGGTTTCTTGTGAACATTAATGCAATTTCAGAAGACTTCATTTTATGAGCAACACAGAAGACACAATTGTGCAAATTCCAAGAACAATTTAAAGTCATTTCAATATTTCTGAGGAGTATGCATCCTCTCTAGGTGATGAATATGTCAAGCCAAGCTCTGAGAGAGGAAAAAAGTTGTCTGTTGGCCACAAAGCAAAGAGGCTGAAGAAGTCTGATTGCCAGCCCTGTACAGAATTTTTAAAGTGTCAGAACTGGCTCTGTTTTTTTTTCAAGAAGTAAGAAGTTTTCAGGGATAGATTTTAATAGGCCCCTCAAACGAATTATAATGAAATACATTACAAAGCTTGAAGAAAACTCTATGATTTGAAGGTCTGACAAAGAAAACCTCTGGACATTTCCAAAGACAGAGATCCTTTTGGCTTTGCATTTATTTGTATATATTCCTTAGTGTATAATTACATTTGAGCATTGACTGCATGCCAAGTGCTGGTAGAGATTGGAAATACGGAGATGAAGGAGATAAAACCAGTACCTAGATAGAACATTGTGGGAGAGAAGCACAGATACAAAACATGAAAAATATCCCAGGTAATGGGAATGAAATCTGTGACAGTGGGTTTGGGACACAGAGATGAGGGCAGGGAGACTGGCCAAGAAAAAATGAGACTTCTGAAATATGCATATATATATATACATATATATATATATATGTGCTATATATTTATATATGATAAAATATAATACAATGTAGTATCTAATTTTTTCAGCACTCATTGTGATTTAGCGCTATGTTAAATATTTTGTGTGTTCTAGGCTCCATAGAAACAGGGAAAAAGGCAGGGTGGTGATAAGAGAGTTCAGGTATCTCAGAAACTGTCATTAATTCACTCTGATGGGCACAGGGCACAGGTGTTCATGTGTGCAAGGGCTTGGTGCAATGATAGACAAGGCTTTGGAAGCAGGAAGCAGCCAGATCATAAATTATATTACATTCCTCAGGAAGAAGTTTGGGTTTTTTCAAATAGAAGTCTTAACAGTGGCCAGAATATCAACTGCCTAAGGATCACATGCTCAGCTACTAGAAGGGTCTAGGACTTGGTGTGCCCAGGTCACATGTCAGGAACACATTCTTTTTAGTGTGTCATGTGGTAGAAGAAGGTCAGAGTTGTGAGATTGTTATAGATCCCGTAGTATGTATTTGTATAAACCCTAAAAATTCTTCCCCCCAATCACATTGTTATAAGTACACTGGCAGAGGATAGACAAAATAATTTTAATACAGAAATCATAAAGCTTGACCTGACTATGCCATTGACATCTTCCTATACATTTAATAGCTCTGGTTGCATCTTTGATACATTTCAAGCCTTCCAGACTGCAAGTCAAGATTCTCTGCCACCTTCCCTAGCCTCAGTCTTTCAAGAGAATTTTCTCTCCCTAAACTGCTTCTCTCCTTCTTGTCCATTTTACTCTAGATTCTGACCGACCTCAGAATCCTACTGATGATAAAAGATATTTTCTTCCTTCAGAGTCTTTGCTGAAATACATTACCAAGGTTTCTACAAATGGCTCCAGGAATTTCTAACTAACTGTGTGGTTTTGGGTAAGTAGTACCTCTTAGGGATTCACCTTCTTTTGCTGCAAAATGGAGAAAATAAGCTCTGCTCCGCCTACTTCATGGTGCTCACCTGGTCTTTTGTCATTCATCCAAGTAATAGTCATTGGGTACCTATGATGGACCAGACACTGTCCTAAACTGGAGGTACAGCAGTGAACAATGTAGACCAAGGGTTCCACCCAATTAAAGCCTATAATCTAGTGGGTAAGGAAGGAAATTAAAAATTGACTTATAAAGCACCTTAGAGGATGATAAGTATAATTAAGAAAAATGTGGTAAATTATGGACAGTAGGGAGTGACAAGAAGTGACTGTATCAGGTGTCATGTCATAGTGAAAAGAAAAAGCAAATGGTACCAAATGCTATAACATAAGTGGTACTAGATGAAAAGGCAAATGATACTAAATGCTATAACTGCTAAACTGGTATTTTGCATAAGGGTGGGGTTCATACCTGCCTAGCACTGCTCTAAGCACTTTAGATATATTATCTCACTTAATTCTCCTAACAAACCCAGGCATACATTGCTGTTAGTATTACCAATTTATAAATGAGAAAGTGAAGATATATAGAAAAGGTAGTATGAAAATTGCTGTTGAATAATATTTATGTTATTTGAAGATAAATAATCATACCTTCCAAAACTCATACACACGCTGTCCATACTAACAGACATGCAAGCAAAAATGCAAACTACACAAACAAGTGAATATGCTCCGTCAGAGTTGCAAGGACCAGTTTAGTATATGTTTGATGTCACATAATCTCATTTGGAAAATGCTCTTTGTCCTGATGTTTTTTTTAGCTGGGAAATTCAGAGAAGAGTGAAATATGCATTAAAATAGCACTGGAGAGAAGATGAAAGGAAGCCCAATCTTTAGGCATGCTCCATTCTGACATTGTGTCATTACAGCTCCAAGGAGTGGATCAGAGTAGGAAGCTGGACTCTGGCCTCAACATTCTGGTCCATTCTAACTCAAGCCATCTAATGGTTCTATAGTTGCATTTCCCATGAGGGAACTCAACTCTGAGGATAGAGCAGGAGAAAAGAGAAGCTTTCAGAGGAGTGGAGAAGGAAAGAAAGTGTGGAGGCAGGAGTTCTATCAAGCAACAACGTTTGTTTTCAAGAATGGTTGCATTCAGATCCTGAAAGTAAGATTTTTTGGGTCACCAAATGTCTACTGTAGTGTTATTTAATACATGCTATGACTAGAGACTTTTCTTCCAATTTGGAAGGACTCTTACAGTAGGACATTTCCTGGAGAAGTATGGCTAATCATCAGGGAGAGGTGCCAATGATGTAATTTGGAAATGTCATTGATTTCCAGGGAATCCTTATTAACTATGTGGGCTAAAAATATCAGCAGTTTACTTGAAAATGAATGTGCTTCACAGAAACACCTCATTTTAATTTCTTACAAGGCACTCAAATTTGCTAAATTATGATGAGAAATAGAATGTAACAGGTAAGTTATCAAATACTGTTTGCTGGTCAATGTGTTTGCTCTCTGTTGACAAATCCATACTAGAGATAAATTTATAATCAGAAAAGTTTTTTTTTTTTAAAATGAGCCTTGAGCCAGAGCAGAGCCAATTAATTAGATCATCCATTAGTTGGATGTTATTGAGATGGGATACATTAAACTGTGGATGTTACTAAAATGCAATGGATTACTGTGTCTATTTCTACCACATGGACAGACTTGCTGCCATAGAGGGACTACTTATTTTCATAAGATGTGATATTTTCTGTCCTGGACAATGTTGAAAACAAATAGGAACATTTGTCTCAGTGACTTCCCCTTCATTAAAGTTCTATTGTTATAGCCAATGTTAACTCTTAGGTTTGAGGGCCTATCTATGTTATATAGACACTAACACAATTTTGTTACTTAACAAATTATACAGCCTTTTAGAAATGAACATTTTAGAAGTAAATGAAGACTTTGACAGATATTCTAAATGTTGAGATAACAATAATAGCTAATATAGGATATGTTAGGTACAGTACAACTTCTTTACATTTGCTTTATTAAATTCTTATTTATTTTTATAATAACATGAGAATTAGTTACTATCATGGTCCTTTTTGCAGATGAGGAAACTAACACTATGAAGGTTAGAAAAAAGTTAGTAAATATTCCACTTCTTCAGAGATGGAGACTGCCTTTGAACTCAAGCTAACTTACTCTTAACATCCAAGGTAGACTAATCCTGTTTCCTCTATGGTTGGTATCATGCTGCTATGTTCTTTTTGTTGCTATATCAAATCAAACAAGAAGAATAAAGCAATGGATTTTTTTTAGTTAGAGTCAGGAATCAATACTGGAGTTATTTATGTCATTAACACCTACTATTTTTGATCAGTATTACCCAACTCTTTAGCAAGTTGGAAGTGTTATCTCTCCTCTAGTCTCATCAATGCAGCTGTACTGTTATGTAACCTTCACTCCCAGGAAGCGATCATTTCAACCTCCTGCAAAGTCAGGAGAGATTACATTCATTAGTACATTCTCCTTGAGTTAGCTCCTAACTCCCTCAGAGACTGCAGTCAGGTGGGTGGTAGCTGACCTACCTTCTTTGAAGTCTTCTCTTGATTGGAGGGTCAGGATGATGCCTGATGTGAGCTCACCAGGTTCCCAGAATAGCTGCCTTCAGGAGGGAGTTATTTTCTCTTCTTCTTTTTTGGATACTCATGACTTCCTTCCATTTCAGAATCAGAGCAAAGCACGGTTACTGCATTACTGCCACAAGTAACTATCTGTTTAACCCTTTTATAGCTTCCTTGGGGGATGTATTTAACACAAAACTGTAACCCTCTTAATCTGGTAATTCTATTTTATTAAGGAACAAAATTGGAAACATACAATGAAGACTTTGCATCTGTTCTAACTGTAAAGTGTACAAGTAATACATTGTAAAACTTTTCTACTGGGAAAAATAATTTAACCTAACTGTATTTGCAGATGAAAATGAGGTCTCTAGGCAGAGTGATTTACCCAAAATCTCTCCATAAGGGAGTCGCAGAATCAGCCTTATAAATAAGGAGTATTAAATATTGATCTAGAAGTACTCAATGGACACTTACTGTCTAAACTTTCCTAATGAGGAAAGTTTTTTTCACTAGCTTTTACTTAGAAGTTTTCTTTAGGGGATCAAAGCCCTTGATACCTGATAATAACTGTTTGTAGACACATGACCTTTTTTTTTTGAAGGGACAGAATAAAATAGTATTACTTATCAATTTACTTAATTCTGAGATTTGAGAGGCCTAACATGTATTAGTCACAAACTCTGGTTTCCCTGGAGAAGTTCAAGATTGTTTTCTTCACAATAGCCATAGTGAGAAGAATTGTTCCCAAATGGATTAAGAACCAAAAGAAACCCTCAAGATCACAGAAGAGCTCTGTACTGGGGTGAAGTTTTAAGTTGAAAGGAGTGAAGGAGATAAAATGCTCTGTCCTGACCTCTGTGATTTATATACGTTCAGTTCCAACAAGCTGGCCAGATTAGTGGCAAAAGGGGTTCTGGAGAAAACTTCTAACTGGGAAGAGTCAAACAGGTGCAAAGCCAGACCCAGAGAAGAAAGCAGTCATGCATGGCATGGGCATTTGGGACCATTTCTACCATGGGTCCATTTTTTCTCAACTTTGTTCTTGCCTCCAAATCTCTTATACTACATTCCACACCCTACATTTTCTATTTCTAGGTCTCCCTTTTCACTTCTTCTCTCAATCAAATTTGGCTTCTACCTTCTCTACTCAACCTCCCATGTTAAGCCTGTAATAATCCCCATACCACTAATCTAAGGAACCTCATTTTTTCCCATTTAACTCAGGATCTTAGTGATTTTCAGCATGTGACAGACATTCCTTCGTGAACTCTGTCTTTCTCTAGTTTTGAAACCAAATGGTTTCTCTCCTATGTTTACCAATTTCCTCTTAATCTTCTCTCCTGGTTTATTCTCCTTCATATATTAGATGAGGAACTTCCTTAGTGCCGACACTAGACCCATTTCTCATGCCATAGTCTTTACTTGGAAATTTTCTTCTCTTAACTGTTTTAATTTGAAATTGTTTTTGGTGATGATTCCCAAATGTATGTTATCAGTCCAAACTTTTCATCTGAACTCTGTATATCCAATGTTCTACTTGAATTATCCACTTGGATGAATGACTCCTCAAAGTAAACATGCCTATAATTGAACTTAGAGTAGTTCCCCCACAAAACATATTTTTCTTTCAGTGTTTTCTTATCTCAGAACATAACTCCACCAGAGCAGAAATCTAGGAGTAATCCTTCCTAGCTCCTTGTTTCCTACCAACTTATTTAAAGTCAGGTTAATTAGCCTGCTAAATATTTCCCAAATCTATTCATTTTTTACTATTACAATCTAAGTCCATTTATTATAACCAAGAGCTCTAGTCAAAGTTTTTTCCTCCTCTTGAAATGTCCTCTCTTCCTCCTGACTAAGAAACCTCTCTTCACTATCTTTATGACTCACTTCAAATATCGTCTCATTGAGGAAGCCTTCCTTGACATTCCAGAAGAATTGATGACTCCCCTTCTCTACTTCTATAGCAATTATATATACCTCTATTATATCACAGAGTATACTTAGACTTTTTTGTTAACTAAATGCCCAGCATTTAGTGGACAGCAATCATGCTTGTACCCTCCAGGACCTACTATGGTGACTGGCAGACAGCAGATGGTTAATATTTGTTTAGGGACAGAATTAATTAATGAATTAATGAATTAAAGCAAGGTAAATACAAGGAGACTTGAGGGCATACATCTTCAAAAAATTTAAAAATGGTGCTTGATGACAGCCAGCATCTGTAGAAGGATGTCTCTTTGTTTGTTCGTTTTGATTCGATTTGAGTTTGACTTTATATTTTTAATAGAATATTGTAAGCTTGAGTGGAATGAGTTAGGAAAAAAAAGTAATGTCTAAAAGGGGAGAGTTAATCGCTGAATCAAGAGACCAAAGAAATTTTTTTTTAATTTGAATCAAGAATAAAATAAGTGAGAGTATCCATGAAAAAGAGATTGGAAATAAAAGTTTCACAGAATCAAATACTTACTCTGTGACAAATGTTTTCTCAATAAATATAAATTCCAAAATTTTGCTTTCTAGGTATTACTTTCCTTATATTATTAGTGTGTAAACTGAAAAATGAAGACAAAAAGCTTCAAATCATGCAGCTGATATTCAGATCTACTTCTGAGTGATTACAAAGCTCACATTCCCTTTGTGAACCTATGTCACATCTCTGGGAGATGGGACCTGTTGAGCGTGGAGGAAGGTGGTAAGAGGGGATTACCTCATGTAGTCCTTTGACGTCAGGATAAAGGGTTCTTAGTGTATGATCAGGAGAGAGAATTTCAGGGAATTTTCCCTGAGCAGGTTATCATCATTGTAAAAGAAGGGGCCAGACCATAGTGTGAGAGTAGAGGGTAGTTTTGAGCTTGGATTTTAGTCTGCTGAGAAGGACTTGTCTTAGCCCCTGTGAACACTGAGAATGAGAATTAGAAAGGGCTAGTGTACAGATTCCCAAGGCAGCTGCCTCATCTTAAGTGAGTTTGAAGTCACTACCTCTGGAGTGATGTCTGTAGAATAGCAGTGTTCTTCAAAAGAGCTTATCAGCCAAAGCAAAGGGAGAGGGAGCTTGGATTAGAAGGGCAGCGGCAGCAAAACCTCTCACAAATTTCTCCTTACACTTCAAGATGCAGCTTAAATTTTACCTCCTCCATTTGGATGGAGTCTTTTGTCATAATGTTTATTATTTTTGTCATAACTCATCAAATTTATCTATGTATATGTCCATCATCATTATTGAAGTAAGAACTGTTTTGGAAGGTAAAGGTGTTTTATTAACACTTTTATTCCTAGAACAATTCTTGACACCTAAAAGTATGGCCAACCTTACCTGTAAGATTGCATGGGTGATGAATATCAATAGAATAGGTGTTCTTCATCATGCCCAGGCCAGGATGGAAGCAGGAGAGTCCTTCAGACTGAGAGAATAGGCAAATATCTGTTTCTGGACAACTTAATTCTAAGCTAAAATTTAATGAATTCTTACATGTCCCAAGTACTTATGTGTATTTTTACCTAATAGCACTCATGTAAATTAGACATTTTATCTCCATTTCATAGAGGCTTAAAAAGATCAAGTGACTTAACTGGTTTTAATTCTGGTAGCTCTTGAGCCCATTCTCCTTCCATTCTGCACTGACACATTACTCAAGATAGGCTGGGCTTCTGCTAGAATAACAAACTGAACACAGTAAAGCTTATATTTCACTCATACTAAGTCTTGGTGGATTAACCTCCATGGTAGCTACATTCTGTGTGATGACTCACAGATGCAGGTTGCTTCCATCTTGCTTGACCACCCTCTGGGCACACAGCCTCTGGTCAAAGCCCAAAGTAAAGAAACAGATAGGAGAATGGTAAGGAACTTACCAAAATGCCTTAACCCATTTTGATGTAGGTCATTTCCACTCACTTTGCATTAGCCAGAACAAGTCATAGAACTCTGCCTAACCACAAAGATCTGATCGGTATTGTTTACCTTCTGTGGTCAGATAGAAAGAATATCAAAGATTGGGTGAACTCATGTTGCATTGTGTCTCCCTTGTCCAATTTAATATTGAAGCAAAATATATGACTTTATGGGAGTAAGGTCACTGAAGAGTTGGGAGGCTAAACAGTAAATTAAACAACAACTAATCAAAACTTTATTGAGTATCTACTATGTGCCATGCTCTGCTTTACATGCTGGAGATTCGGTGGTGAACAGAGCATAGAAGTTTTCTACAGTCATGGAACTTGCATTCCAAAATGAGAGATAAATACACATGCACACAAACTATGATGTAATGATTTTTAAAATTGAAGAGGTATGGCTAAATGCTTGCAGGAAATTATCATAACATTATGTGATAGAGAGTTTTTCAGTAGCTAATTTAGATTAGGTAGTCTGAAGATTTCTTTGAGGAGGTGTTATTTAAACAGAAATCTGAATGGCATGAAGGAACAACCACGTGAAGTCAGGAGGAGGAAGATTCTAAACAGAGAAAAGTTAGCCCCAAATCTTTGCTGCAGAAATAAGCTCTGGGTGGCAAGAGGACAGAAAGTGGGTCATTTGAGGATTGGGCAGAGTTAGAGAGGAGAACCATGTCATTAGATTTTGTAGAAGTAAGGAGGGTTAAGCTTAGGCAGGTTTTTTTTAAGGCAGGATGAATAGTTCTGAGTATGATGGAAGACCATCGGGGAGTATAAGCAGCAGAGTGTCATGATCTGATTTATGTAGATGACTGACACAGTGCAGTCTTCCAAACCTTGTACATTTCCTGAACCCTCAGCATAGAAGCTGCAATGACAGACATCTGTGTGAGAGCCAAAGGGAATATCAGAGTTGAAATGTGCTAAGCTCCACTGACTTTCTATGGGACTGTCAGAGAAATACATTGTTATTGAAAAATGCCAGCATTGGCAAAATCTAGGCTTGTCTAAAAACTGCAGGAAAACTGCAGGTGTGTAAAATGCAACCCTAGTGTTAGCAAATTCAAGTAACTCCAGCTGTCATTTAAAAGGTAGGCATACATCTGGCCATCCGTTTGACCTACGAAGAGTCTCAGAATGTTTCCCTGTGAATGAGAGAATGACTCAATAGTCAAGGTAAGTCAAGGTCACAGTGATGCCTGCTCTACTGGCCCAGCCTTGAAACAAGACAGAGAGAGGAAAGACAAGTGGGAGGCATTGTGGGGAGATGTTTTCATAATGCTCAGAAGTGGCAACGTCAGCCAACAGAGGCAGATGGAAAATTCTCCACTTGGGCTGTCGGAACTGCTTCGTGCAAAAAGCTAGCACTGCAGATGCTTTCTTATGTAGATATATGCAGTGATGTAAGCAGTAAGATGGTTTTAGGGCGTTTATTTCAAACCTTGTTTCCTGGGGCCCTAAAGTTTAAAGAGAGTGCCTTAGGAGCTGCTATGCTTATAGAGAATAAGGGAAAGAAGTGACATTCCAATCCACTGGGCCCCTTTGCTCTATTTCACCCAAAGCTGTTCTTCATGTGTCATATATTAATATTATTGGAGTTCCACATGAAATTTTATTTGAAAGAAATATTCTCAATTCTAAAAAGTATGTTTTGAATGCAAGAAAGGTAAATTTAGAGACATAAGATTTGAAACCAAATAAATCACATACATCTATGTGATATTTTATGCTACTTTATTTAATCCTCACAAATTTTAGACAGCTACTGCCAACCCCAGTTGACAGCTGTTCAAGGTCACGTAGTCAGTAAGAGGTCAAGGTGGGATTTAAAACTGGATCTCTGACCCCAAAGACCATATATCCTTTTTTTCCCCATTTTTCTGTTATGTCATTCACGATGACCCCAAATTCTTCATTCACTAACTTTGTGATGGTCAGTAGATACCATCTCCTATGAACCTCTGTTTCATCATATATTGAAGAGGAATATAAGTAGAACTTAATAAAATCAATCTCATTGTTTTGGGGTTCAGGTCATACAAAATGTTTAAGGGTAGAAATAACCATAAGCCAAGTATTATGCTGGACACTTTTGTACACATTGACTCATATAATCAGCACAGAAACCTTATGATGTAGCTGATGATTGATGCTCAACTGTGAAGAAAAGAAAATTGGATACAGAAGATTAGACTTAATTATCTGAGCCCAAACAGCCAGGAGCACATGGTGCTGCTGATATTCTGACCTGGGTCTCAACCCATTCAAGTGAAAAGGCCTTTACCCACTTACCATATATTTAAATGGTTGACCATCATAAATCAAACATAATGAACATATATGCTATGTACTCCTATATTGACAAAGATACCTTCAAAAGAGAAACACATTTATAGGTTTTATATAATTGGAAGTCAACAGAAGTCCAAAAATATCAAAAGACCAAATTTAATTATTATTTTTTATGTCTGGGTGTTGTATTGATGTAATGATAATGTTTGGATGATTTGATTAAATATGGATCAACATAATTAATAAATTATTATATATTTATTTAATAATTTATTTTAATTACCTTTATTCCAGTGACATCACCATGCTGTATAATCAAGATTTTTACATATTTTTTTATTTTGACAGTAATTTTCTATCTAAAAATAAAATGTAAATTTATCCAAAGGTTAGTAAATGTTAATAATTTTTCATCTGAAATGTATATTTCAACATATGTAAAATATAAACATTAGAATTATTTTATGTCAGTTATCAAATAGCATTTTTTCTTTTTAAATAGTCAAACTGACCAACAAAACTAAAATAAAATGAATATTTAAATAATGAATATTATTCTTATATCAAGATTTTTCTAATAAAGTTAGTATTCTTTTTCCTTCTCAGGTATTAATTAATTAATTTTTCTTCCAGTTTTATTGAGATATAATTGACAAATAACATTGTCAGTTTAAGGTGCACAGAAAAATGATCTGATTTATATACCTCATGAAATGATTACCATAATAAGTTCATTGAGCATCCATTATCTCATGTGGATTCAATATTAAAGAAACAGGAAAAAAAAGGTTCTTCATGAGAAATCTTATGGATTTACTCTCTTAACTACTTTCACATATAAAGTACAGCAGTGTTAATCATATTTATCATGTTGTACATGCATCCCTAGCACTTTTATATCTTATAACTGGAAGTTTGTGACTTTTGACTGCCTTCATGCAATTCCCCCTCTCCCCAAACCCTGCCTCTGGTAATCACAAATCTGATCACTTTTTCTATGAGTTTGTTGGTTTTTGAAGTGTAATTGAACTATAACACTACGTTAGTTCCTGGCA
The DNA here is from genome assembly GCF_963924675.1 of Phocoena phocoena. Classification (NCBI taxonomy): domain Eukaryota; kingdom Metazoa; phylum Chordata; class Mammalia; order Artiodactyla; family Phocoenidae; genus Phocoena; species Phocoena phocoena. The sequence goes on along the minus strand of NC_089223.1, from coordinate 99,697,244 downwards.
CACAGCACAGAAATTTTATATTTATATACATTTCAAAATGATCACCATGATAGGCCTGATTGTCACTATACAAAGATATTATATAATTATTGAGTATAATCCCACATTGTACGTTTCATATCTGTGATTCATTTATTTAGTAACTGAAAAGTTTCTGCCTCTTTATCTCCCTCATCTTTCTCTCTTCTCCCCACAACCCCTTCTCCTCTGGCAACCACCTGCTTCTTCTCTGTATCTATGACTGTTTCTGTTAGTTATGTTTGTTCATTTGCTTTGTTTTTAGATTCCATGTGTAAGTAAAATCATACAGTATTTTTCTTTCTCAGTCTGACTTATTTCACTTAGCATAATAACCTCCATGTCCATCCATGCTATCACAAATGATTAGATTTCATTCATTTTTATGGCTGAGTAATATCCCATTTTATATATATATATATATATATATATGTGTGTATATATATATATATATATATATATATATATATATATATATAATCTCACATCTTCTTTATCCATTCATCTATCAGTGGGCACTTAGGTTGCTTCCATATCTTGGCTATTGTAAATAATGTTGCAATGAACATAGGGCTGCATATATCTTTTCCAATTAGTGTTTTTTTTTAAATATCCAGGAGGGGAATTGCTGAATCATATGGTAGATCTATTTTTAATTTTTTGAGGAACCCCCATACTGTTTTCTATACTGGCTGCACCAAATTTTCATTCCTGCCAACAATACATGAGGGTTCCCTTTTTTTCCACATCCTTGCCAACACTTGTTACTTGTTGCCTTTTTGATAATATCTATTCTAACAGTTGTGAGGTGATATCTCATTGTGGTTTTGATTTGCTTTACCTGATGATTACTGATGGTGAACATCTTTTCATGTGCCTGTTGGCTATCTGTTATGTCCTCTTTGGAAACATGTTTACTCAGGTCTGCTGCCCATTTTTTAATCAGGTTGGTTGTTTTATTTTTTATGTCAAAGGGTATGAGAATTATTTGTATAGTTTGGTTATTAACCCCTTGTTGAATGTATCATTTGCAAATATCTTCTCTCATCCAGTAGGCAACCTGTTTGTTTTGTTGCTAGTTTCCTTCATTGTGCAAAACATTTTTAGTTTGATACAGGTCCATTTGCTTATAATTGCTTTTGTTTCCCTTGTTTGTGGAAACATTTTAAAAAGTCTTGCTAAGACCAGTGTAAAAAGCATTATGCTTATGTTTACTTCTACAAGTTTTATGATTTGAGGTCTTACATTTAAGTCTTTATTCCATTTTGAGTTTATTTTTGTATATGGTGTGAGAAAGTAGTCCAGTCTGATTCTTTAGCAAGTAGCTGTCCAGTTTTGCTATCACCATTTATTGAAGAGGTCATTTTTCCCTACTGTATATTTTATGGAATATATATACACACATATATATAGTCTGTGTGTGTGTGTGTGTGCGCGCACACACTGTTTTGTGATGTGAGTGAGCATCTAAATCAATCGATAATTTTTTTTTCTGTAATGTATCAAATAGTAAATGCTTTTGTTTTTGTGGGTCATATGATCTATTTTGCAGCTATTCAACACTGCCTTTGAAATTCAAAAGCAGCCATAAAGTGTATGCAGACAAATTAAATCAATATTTCCTGGTTTGGACCACAGCAATCCAAATTTAGCCCATGGGTTGTAATATGTTGATCCCTGCACTAAAGAATAGGATCCTAAAAGGAATCCTTTCTTCACTCAGTCTAACTAGGTTATTTCATGTAGCTGAGCATTGTAAACAGAAAGGAGATTTATAGATATAAATTATATAATTTAATAACTGGTTAGAGTGATTCTTATTTTGTTGATTTGCTATTTGACAGCAGAGGTCAGTGACAAATTCACTTTACATAGCCCTCTTTTATTAGATAACCAATTTGCTCAAGTTTTGTACACACTGGACTAATTGCTAACAGATAATTTGTACCAATCTTAGGTGATCAAATGTTCTCAAACTCTGTTACTGGTGGGCCTCCTGCTTGAATGCATCTTCATTTATTTGTATCTGGTATCTTTATTTATATTGGGTATAAGAAAATCTTCTGACTTTGACTCATGCCTGCTTATCTCAGAACAATGTTAATAACATCAACATCTCCACCACTAATAGGAGTTCAGTAACAACGAATGATACTGAAGAGCTCAATATGAACCTTGCCTATGATAACTCAGGTAGTCAGAGAAAGACCAATCTGTAATCCTCTACCGAAAATTTATAACAAATAGCATCCTCAGGAGCCCCCTCTGTGAAAGATGAGGTACAACGGAGACAAAAGACCAGGGTCAAATCATGTTTTTTTTTTTTTTTAATTGAAGTATAGTTGATTTAAAATGTTGTGCTAGTTTCAAGACTACAGCAAAGAGATTCAGTTTTACATATATGTACACTTTTTAAGATTCTTTTCCCCTATAGGTTATTATAAAATATTGAATGTAGCTCCTTGTGCTATACAGTAGGTCCTTATTGGTTATCTATTTTATGTATAGTAGTATGTATATGTTAATCCAAAACTCCTAATTTATCACTCCCTCCCTTCCCCTTTGGTAACCATAAAGTTGTTTTGTATGTCAGTGAGTCTATTTCTGTTTTGTAAATAAGTTAATTTGTGTCATTTTTTTTTAAATTCTACATATAGGTGATATCATATGACATTTATCTTTGTCTGACTTTCTCACTTAGTATGATAATCTCTAGGTGCAGCCATATTGCTACAAATAACATTATTTCATTCTTTTTTTATGGCTGAGTAATATTCCATTGTATATATATACACATATATACATATCACATCTTCTTTATCCTTTCTTCTGTCGATGGACATTTAGATAATATTTTCACCCTTTATATCAATATTTCATTAGGCCAGGAATTGGATATTTAATAATTTTCTAAATATGTGTGTGTGTGTTTCTCTTAGTCATCTCTCACAATGAGAATCAAAAAGGCAGTGGTTATGAAAAAATGCATAAATACAACCCATCGAGGATCTTCATGATCATAGAATCCAACATATCTTACTGAAGGCTTCAGCAACAGACTTCAATTTTTTTTTAAGTGCAATTTGTTTCCTGTATTGTTTTTAAAATGTGGCCTTTCAAGATGTTTTTGCATTAGCTTGCAACACATACTTACACTGGGAGTTGATATGTGTTAAATAATTTCCAAGCTTGGAACAAGTCCTTGCTGATTTGAAGGTAATATATGGTGTTTGCCATTGGAAATGTGTGTGCAGGTGCAGTGTATGCCAACAATGTGCAATTGGTATTAGCATTAATCACAGATTTGAATTTGCTAGATGCTAGATTTTATAGCATGTTTAATCCAGTATTACTGCAAAAGCAGTTATAAAACTTCTCTTTTTTTCTGAACAAGCATGAGGGTGTGGGTATGTGTGTGTGTTTTACTTAATTTTTCTCCTTGTCTCCTTACAGTACACCCATCAGTCAACACCAGTGCTTTAAATATACACTTTTCTTTCCATGTCCAGATTCAGAATATATTTTCCATCTCTAGATTGCCTCAGTATCCATAATACTGGAAGCTCCTTAGGGCCAAAATTTGTTTTGTTCATCTCTGGATTTCTGTGTCCTCAGTAGCAACTAGCTCAGGTTCTCCTCAAGAAGAAGGATAACATCTTCCAATAATTGAGATCTATTAGGGACTTTTCCCATGAGCTCATAATGTAAGTGCTGCATAATTTTACAAATATTTTTCTTGACATAGTGCCCTGTATAAATAATATCAAAATTTAATAACTATTTATTATATCAAAGAAGGCTGATAAATGACATATCAAATGACAAAATCAGGGGTCCATGAAAAAGTAATCTAGTTAACAAATATTTATTGAATAACTATTTTATGAAGTTTAAGGGATATAACAGTGAACTAACAGAAGATCTGCACAATCAATGTAAGAGCTTTGAAACTAGCTGAGATAAGAATTTAAATGTAAAAATCTAAATAAGAGCAGCCAAATACATTGAACTCCATATATTCTAGGAATTATTTGAAGTGTTTTATGTGTTTTAATTAATTTAATCCTTAAAACAACCCTATTAGGGTTTTACAAAAGATGAAACACACGTACAGAGAAGTAACTACTTCACATAGCGTGTAAGTGATTTAGCTCCAGAACCCACTCTCTTACTGGCTGTTTTATATTGTGTTACTCATAGTCTTACTTGCTCCCAAAATGTAAGGCAAATTTTCAGATAAATGACTTGGATATCTGTTTTTATGATGATTATTTCTTATCACCAATGTTTTGATGTGCGATGGCAGCAAGGAGTTCAGGGTAATATATCCTGTCAAGAATGTGAAGTCAGAATATTCTTCTATTTTATCAATGTAATACAGAGCCATATGCTTTGGCAATCAACTGGGTAAAGGACAGGGACAGCATACTTATAAAAACTGATAAGCAAAAATTTTGTGCCAAAGCAATAGTTATCACATATTTTCCTGAGGGTCAGCATGGTCCAGAGGTCAACAGGTCCAGATTTTCACTCAGGAATCAGTTCTGGGTCAGCTCCAAGACAAGAACAAAATATTTCAATAAAGAATGGTCCCCAAAAATATTGACTAAGGTCAGCGGGTGAGTAAACAAACAAACAAGAAGTAGCACAACATACATCAAATACTTAATTTGAAGTCTCAGAATATTATTTTCATCTTAAAAAGAAAAAAAATCTGGTTGCAAAATGTGCTGGAAGAGAACCTGTGAGTTGATCAATTGTTGAGGTTGTCGAGTGTCTACCACAAATTGTGATTTTTATCAGAGTGGATGATCATCAGCTATGCATCCTGAATACATATTAATAAGTCTTTCTGATCTCGACCTTATTTAGCACAATAAAATTATGTCTCTTGCATGCAAAAAGTATGCTTTATTAGCGGTAGACATGATCTTATCTGCTACTGATATTCTTTGGGAGGAGAAAAGAAAATTATCTGATTGCTGTATTTGTGCTAGATACCTGTACACAACTAACTCAGCTCCACTTTGTTGGGGAAGAAATGGAGGACGTCTCCTGCTAGACAAACACACAGTTGTGATTTTCTCTGGTCTCAGACATGAAATAATCTTAAGTGTGTAAGTTTTGCCTCTGCAAAGCTGGAGGCAGTTGAGTGTTAGAGAGATTTTCTGAGATCACTGTTTCTTTATCAACCTGTTACAGGGTATCAAATAGGCAGAATTCTAGGGTTGTCATTTGGAAGTACATTGTTACCACTCATGCAAGCCAGAATCCTCAAACCAGGTTTTATTCATGGTCTGATACATGGTCTCCACCTCCTTGACTCTTGCGTCTCTCAATTACTTTCAAGATTTAGGTCAAAGCTAGGATATTATTTAATAGATTCTTTCAAATTCCAACAAGAACTTCAAGACTTTAAGAGGTTATATTTTAATAATTAAACATTTTGTTGTATTTTACTTTAAAAAATTAAAAAAAAAATTGCTGAAGATGCGGTTCATAACAATTCTCTCACGATAAAGAACAAGAAAATTTTCACAGAATTTGTACTACAATGGGTTTGGAGTAACTGGGGAGTTATCAATACAATGAGGATGTGTGGGACCAGAGTCCAAGAAGGAAGCAAGCATATTTAGCTTCGCTTTTCCAATTGAGTTATTGATGATTTCTAAAAGGAACTAAGAAAAGCTTTTGAGAGTCTCACAAAACTGGAAAAAATAAAAATAAAATTCAGGGTTAAACATGGAGGAAAGTCCTGGTAAAAGCTCAGGTCTAGGTTGAAACTCAGCAGACCTAGCCTCAAAGAGTAAACATGAACCAGAAATACACCAGCATTCACAGAGATCAAAGCTCACTCTGAATGATCTCAATTTTTGATATGACTAATGTGACTTAAAGCTACTTGTGCTTTTTCCTATTTTACTTTCAGAAACTTAAGCTTTTCTGGAGAAAGAGACCATCATGCTGAGATTATCAAAATGACCAGGACCACAGGGAGAAAAGATGTAACAGAAAACCAAAAGAGACAATAGATAGCATTGAGAACAGAGAATCTGTTTTCAGGCATCGATTTTAAAATACCAATGATTAAAATACTAAACTAATTAATAGAAATTAAAACAACTGATAGAGAATTATAAACAATAAATAAATCTTGCTAAATTTACTAAAGTCAAAATACAATATTCAGTCATATTCCTATATGTTAGCAATGGACACTTAGAAAATGAAATTCAAAGAGCAACAGAAACCATAGAAGGGGAGATGAGTAAAGTAAATTTAGGAAATTGGTGATATAAGGAATTTTCAGTTTGAAAATACACTATAAGGAGAGTGAAAAAGCAAGCCACAGAGAGGGGAAATGAATTTCCCAGCAACAATAACTGACATAGTTCTTGTTTTCAGATTATGTAAAGATTTCTACCAATGACTTGTAAAAGGAAAGCAATGGTAGAAAGGTGGACAAAATATTTGATCAGGCTCTTCACCAAAGAGATCTAAATAAAACACTTGAAAAATGTTCAACGTCATTAATCATAAGTAAAATGCAAATCAAAACTATAAAATTATAATGAAATATCAACATCACTACACAATACCTGAATTGCCATTTTAAAAAGTGATAAGTAAGTACTGACAGGATATGGATCAAGTGGAATTCTCAAACTCTGCAAGAGGGTATGGGTATAACAACTTTTGAAAACAGTCTGGCAGAATTTACTAAAGCTAAACCTACATACCAGCATATAATACAATATATACTGTACAATACAGCAATGACATTCCAAGGTGTATATCCAGCAGGCATGTTTACACAAGTGTGTCAAAAAATACAACATGATTCATAACATTATTCATAGCAACCAAATTCTGGAAACAACCCAAAATTCCATCAACAATTGAATGGGTAAGTAAATTCATGATTATTCATAGACGAGAATACTACACACCCATGAAAACAACTTAATTAAAAATAAACAAAACAATATGGATCAATCCCATAAACATAATTTTGAGCAAAAGAAGCCAGAATTTATATCATACTGTATGATTTTAATTATATAAATTTAAAAATTGGCAAAACAATCTATGCTGTGAAAAATCAGAATAGTAGTTTCATTTTGGGAAGAGAATAAAGTTAATAAATGGGAAGGAGCAAAAGGAAATTTCTGGTGGTGTTAGTAATATACTATTTATTGACTTGTATAATATTTTATGGATGTGTTCATTTCTTGATAATTTGTGGAACTGTATACCTCTGATTTGTGAACATCTCTCAATGCATGTTATTCTTAAATAAAAAATATTTCAAAGGTTTAAAAAGTTTTAATATTCAAATTAACAAAAGAAGAAAGCCACTCATTACACATTTCTCTTTCATCATTTTGCCATATTTTTCTGGGTTACCTGAAAACTTACTCTGCAGACCCTGGCTCTCAAGGTGGTATTAAGATTCTGATTCATACAAACATCAGTAAACTGGAGATTTGTATTAAACTCATACAGTTTAACCCCAACCAAATTCTTGTCTATGGAATCTGCAGTCAAGGAAGAATCAATAAAATAGTAGTCTTATGTCGGCTCTCAGAGATATTGCTATAAGATGGTAAAGAGTGTGACAATGTTAAACATTTAAGTAGCACTGTTCTAAACTTACTTGGTCCTCAAGAAGAATACTGACAGAATGTATTTAGGTTTGAGTTTTAATTTTAATTGGACAACTAGTAAGAAGTTTGGTCTAGAATCTGAGAGGAGTAACAAGTTACTTTTTGGCTGGTATAGAAAGAATATAACCTTGGGAGCATAGTCATAGAATACATGAAGATGAAATAAATTGCAAAGATGAGCAGTCATCTTATGGAGAAAACTTAGTGCTCTGTAAGATGACACATATCTTCATGAGTTTTTTAATATAAAGTATTACACAGGAAAGTGTTACTGGAACTCTTTCTGTCAATGTGCAGGTCTCTGTAAAATTCAGGGCATTTGACTTTGATTTAAAAATCTTCTTTGAATATCCATAGAGTGGAGGCCATGCTGTGTTGCCCAGACTTCACACCTCAGGACAGTGACACTCATTCCCCACTTGCTGGGAGTGTGGGCTGCTGACAGATAGCAGCTGAGTCTGTCCCTGGAAGTTATCCATTGCAGAAGGGAACTGCTTTGCTTATGACCAGATCCCTTGCCCTGATTAGCCTGTCCACAATAATGGGTGTCAAAAATATTGCACCAAATAAGTTAAACAGGCTTTATTCAAGACTTTATTCAATATTTTATTCAATACTGTAATATAAAAGACTTTATTCAAAACTACTGTAATAAAGGAGGGAGATTGAACTTAATCCCACTAAACAAAAGATAGGAGATTGTTTAAGCATTGGATGGCGTAATGAAAAAGCACTGCAGAATGTTAGATTGGTCAATGTGTCTGAACTATCTGTGTTTACTAATTGTAGCTTACCAAAGCTAGGTTCCTACCCTCTCACAGAGACTGGGAAATAGGGGTGCTGAGTTTCTTGATGATTATGTTTTAAAGGGATGACTCCCAGGTCCTTGAGAACGACATTCTCGGAAATTCTAGCTCCAGAGGCCCCACAGAATCAGCCAAGCTCTCTGGTAAACTGTGTATGAATCCAACTCCTTTCTCTGCCCAATCTTGTTTCCCAATCCCTCCCTCCCTGACAGGTGTAGCTCCTGAGAGGATTCAGAAACAGATATTCTCCAAGAAAATTCCCGCAAAGTTGGCTTATCAGAGAACCTGCCTGAATACAAACCATCTCCATTTTCACTAGAAAATACCACTCATTTTTTTTTAAGTTACTTGTTTAACACCTTCTCAAAAAAGACCCTCCCCTTATTTTCTACTTCCACCTCAGAGGCAACTTGAAAACAGTTAACTTGTCCTCTTCCGCATTTTCATAGCACACCTGAACTGGGAACACTGTTTACTGATGCTTTCTTTTTCTTTCTTCCCCACCAGCATTAACCTCTTGAATGAAGTAAAGGAGCCAGGTTTGATTTATCTTTACATTTTAGTAATTACAATACCTGAATTAGGAATAGACATATTGCAAACATTAATTAAATAATTCTGAGTCATAATTCTACTGAGTCATAATTCTACTAACCACATTCACCATGCAGCTAACTAGATCATTTCATTTAATTTTTGATTGAAATGTTTGTGTATCCAGGATTTTCACTGGGTACCCAACAAGGATCACATCATTTATGTATATGGGTTAGTGTTTTAAGATAGGCAATGGGATAGCTACCTTACAAAGAAGCTCATCTTTAAAAGATTCTACTCTATTTAATTTTCCCATTCATTTTTTAAACCTTACAAACTTAAACTAGATTGTTTCAGCACTCTTAAATACTCTTCAAACCAAATATTAAAGTTATTTTAAAATTAAATATTCAATTTAATTCACTGATAAGTGTTAAGGAGTAAGAGCAGTAGGAGTTTCCAGAGACTTGCAAGTTGCAAATATAGAATTTGAATGTTTTAATATCACTATTTCAATACCCTATGTGTTTAACTAAAAATTCATATGATTTTGAAATAACTGTGACAAAGGTTAAATGTAAGAAAAATGTATGATTTTTTTCATACTTTACAGAAAGTACTTAGCAAGGAAGGCTTAACTGCAATAAAATCTAAAAACCTAGCCCGTAGATTAGAAAGATAACAGGAGTAAATTATATTGATTAATCAATCAATCACTTAAAAAGATGTTGTGGCATGTAGAACAAAGGAAGTGATACTGTTGATGTTATTCTAGACTAAGTTAAGCTGAACAAACTTGAAGAATACATTTACTTCCTTGAGAGCAATCTTGCAAAGTAGAATATTGAGTTCACTCAAAATAAATTGGTAAGTTTGTAAATTTAAAACAAACATCAGAAGAACTTAACTTTAAAAGAATTATGTGTGAAATAATATATTGTCATAAAAATTAGAATGTTTAAAACTAAATACACACACCTATGGTCAACTAATCTATGACAAAGGAGGCAAGGATATACAATGGAGAAAAGATAGTCTCTCCAATAAGTGATGCTGGGAAAACTAGACAGTGACATGTAAAAGAATGAAATTAGAACACTCCCTAACACCATACACACAAAAAAACCTCAAAATTGATTAAAGATCTAAATGTAAGTCCAGACACTATAAAACTCTTAGAGCAAAACATAGGAAGAACACTCTTTGACATAAATCACAGCAAGATCTTTTTTGATCCACCTCATAGAGTAATGGAAATAAAAACAAAAATAAACAAATGGGACCTATTGAAACTTAAAAGCTTTTGAACAGCAAAGGAAGTTACAAACAAGACAAAAAGACAGCCCTCAGAATGGGAGAAAATATTTGCAAACAAATCAATAGATAAAGGATTAAGCTCCAAAATATATAAACAACTCTTGCAGCTCAATTTTAAGGAAACAAACAACCCAATCCAAAAATGGGCAGAAGATCTAAACAGACATCTCTCCAATGAAGACATACAGATGGCCCAGAAGCACATGAAAAGCTGCTCAACATCACTAATTATTAGAGAAATGCAAATCAAAGCTACAATGAGATATCACCTCACACGGGTTAGAATGGCCATCATCAGAAAATTTACAAACAACAAATGCTGGAGAAGGTTTGGAGAAAAGGGAACTCTCTTGCACTGTTGGTAGGAATGTAAATTGATACAGCCACTATGGAGAACAGTATGGAGGTTCCTTAAAAAACTAAAAATAAAATTACCATACGACCCAGCAATCCCACTACTGAGCATATACCCTGAGAAAACCATAATTCAAAAAGACACATGCACCCCAATGTTCATTCAGCACTATTTACAATAGCTAGGTCATGGAAGCAACCTAAATGCCCATTGACAGATGAATGGATAAAGATGATATGGTACATATATACAATGGAATATTACTCAACCATAAAAGGGAATGAAATTAGGTCATTTGTAGAGACATAGATGGATCTAGAGACTGTCATACAGGGTGAAGTAAGTCAGAAAGAGAAAAACAAATATCATATATTAACGCATATATGTGGAATCTTGAAAAATGGTACAGATGAACTGGTTTGCAAGGCAGAAATAGAGACACAGATGTAGAGAACAAACGTATGGACACCAAGGCAGGAAATTTGTAGTCCTAATGCAAATTTTAGAAAAGAGAAAATGTTGAAAATTAATAATTTAAGAAATCCACTTAAAATATTAATAACATAAGTGAAACAAATATAGATAATCTAAGGAAAAAAACTGTATATGAGCAAAAATTAATGGAAAATTTTTAAAGTAATAAAAAAAGAATAGATAAGTCATTATAGCTAGTTCCTTAGCAAGCTTGATCATCCAAAATAAAAATTCATCAATAATAAACATAAAAACAAAATTGATATATATTACAACATATTTGTAAAATTATAAATAATTGTATAATGCTTTGGAAAATTTAGATCCAAGGTATCTAGAAAAACACCTCATCAAACTTGACTCAAAAATAAGAAAACTGGGACTTCCCTGGTGGTGCATTGGTTAAGAATCCGCCTGCCAATGCAGGGGACATAGGTTCAAGCCCTGGTCTGGGAAGATCCCACATGCCATGGAGCAACTAAGCCCGTGTGCCACAACTACTGAGCCTGCACTCTACAGCCTGTGAGCCACAACTACTGAAGCCCATGTGCCACAACTACTGAATCCTGTGCGCTTAGAGCCTGTGCTCTGCAACAATAGAAGCCACCACAATGAGAAGCCCATGCACCACAATGAAGAGTAGCCCCTGCTTGCTGCAACTAGAGAAAGTCCACACGCAACATAAATAAATAAATAAATTTATATAAAAATAAATAAATAAGAAAACTCAAACAGAACAGATTGTTAATCCATTTACAAGCTAATATCAGTAAGTAATTATCCATCAAAACTAAATTAAATCAAAAACAAGTTAAAAAATAGAAAAAACTTGTACCTTAGCACATATAAATATTGCTGAATTTGCATGTAAAAATCTCAGAAACAGATCTATGGAATAAAATGACAAGCCCAGAAACAGAGCAAGGCAAAATAAATAATAAATAAAAATAAAAGGAACCACATCTATGACAGGAGCACAATGACAGAAATGACAAAACAAATTATCCAGGAAACATACACCATTACATAAATGCCACTAGAATAACAGATTCTCCCTAAGGGGAAAAAAATGTAATTAGCTCCCTCATTATTCCATACACAAGTTAATCTCAGCTTGATTAAAAATATAAATGTGAAAAGAAAACTATAAAATGTTTAGCATAAAACATATTTTTATAACCTAGGCATAGGGGATAATTACTTAAACAGAACATGGAAATCAAAACGCAAAACCAGGATTAATACATTAAATACATTAAACTAAAAAAAATTATACAACAAAAGACACAATAAATACAGTGGAAAGTCATACCCTAGATGTGACATGCAACCAACAAAGGATTGAATCTAATAATTATAAAGATATTATAAGATAACTATTAAGTATGATAAACATATATATCAAAATTAGAACAAATATCTTAATAGAAAAATGGCCTGTATGGGCAATTTATAGAAGAGGAAATATGAATGAAAATAAAAAATATGAAAAGATGCTTATTTTCACTTGCAATCAGCAAAATTCAAATTTTAAATAGATAAGATACCATCTCACAGTAACAAATTTGCAAAAATTATTGTGTTAATATTTTTAACAAGATGTTTTGGCAAGGATGTAGAGAAATGAGAACTCATTTTATTGGTGGGGATGAAAATTGTACAACCACTTTAGAGAGCTATTGGAAAGTGGCTGGTAACTTGTAGCATCATATAATCTCTCAGTGAGTAATATGCATCTTGATGTCTATTATGGAAAAACACTCACATATATGCAAAAGAAAACAATGTTACAGTGATTGTAATAGCCACAGTGGAGTAAACTGTTGCTCAGTAAGGGAATAAATGAATAAATCATGGTTTATTCATATAATAATATTCTATATAACAGTTAAGATGAATTATATTAATATGTATCAATATGGGTATGTCTCAAAATCATAAAACAGTGCATAATACAGTATGATTCCATTTATGTAAATTTTAAATCACGCAAAACAATAAATATACTTTTTTTTTTTCAGTTGAATTTCCTGGAAGCACACTCTTAAGATGGAGAATTGTGTGCAGAAGATATACAGAAGATTGCCCTAGGAAGATTTAGGGATGAGAGAAAGGCAGAATAGGGCAGACCATGAAGCCAAGTCACAGTATGGTTGTAACTGAGGTCTCAGCCCACCCTAAATGGAGTTCTGGAACTCAGATGGCTGTTCAGAGATACTTCATATTGAGGCAAGGGAGCTGGATATGTATATCCCTGCATCAGTCAGCTTTTTGGCACACCAGGGGTGGGCAGTTCTCCATAGCTGAAGGCAGTGTCCAGTCTGGGGCACAGCTGTGGGCTATCAGCAGCTGATATCAGCAGCTAAAGAATGGGTACATCCGACCTGATGAGGGGACTTGAATGTTTTACCATAGCATCTATTGTGCCATCATTCATAGCTACACTAAGTACTGCTCAGGCACATGCTAGGGAATGATGCACACGAACTTCAGGAGAGTAATTTCCTATGGGGAGGGAGGCATAGGAAGGGAAAGAATGAGGGTCAAAGCTTTAGATGGATATGTAATATTTTATTCATTTATAGTAATATTGAAGCAAATAAAAAAAGTGTTTTGCTTTATTGGTGTGCCTCTGTCCATTACCTTAATTCAATACTTTTTTTTTTTTTTTTCGGTACGCGGGCCTCTCACTGTTGTGGCCTCTCCCGCTGCGGAGCACAGGGTCCGGATGCGCAGGCTCAGCGGCCATGGCTTACGGGCCCAGCCGCTCCGCGGCATGTGGGATCTTCCCGGACGGGGGCACGAACCCGTGTCCCCTGCATCGGCAGGCGGACTCTCAACCACTGCACCACCAGGGAGGCCCTCAATACTATTTTATATTTAAAATGTTTCACTTTTCAAAAACATCTAGTCATATTGCAGAGTGACAAAATGGCACATATAAGTGACCCAAAATGGTGCCTAAAAATATGGAAAAATGTCTATTTTTAAATAAGGAATCAGAAGCTTTGGTCATAATGTGATGACTTTTCAAATTACAGTTGAGATTACAAGTCATCTGGGTTCCACACATACCCTAAAGTTTATTTTAATTAAAAGGGCATAAATATCCAGTTATTTATCAATCTTTTTATTTAGGGCAATGTTTTTGGTTTTTTTTTTTTTTTTAGTTTTTTGAGTACATGTCTACAAATTGTAATTCCATATAATGTTTTGTCTTAGTTTTGGTTCTCACCATCTGTAGAATGAATTCTGTGTCCCTGCCCTCAAATTCATATGTAGAAGCTCTAACCTAACAATGTGATGGTATTTGGAGATGGAGCCTTTGGGAGGTAATTAGGGTTAAAGATGGTCATGAGGGCTGGGCCATCAAGATAAGATTTGTGGCTTTGTAAGAGGAAAAGAGATCAGAACTCTGTCCCTCTCTGCCATGTGAGAACACAGGGAGAAGGCAACCGTCTACAAGACAGAAAGAGGGCCTCAGAAACCAACCATGCCGGCACCCTGATCTCAGACTCCCAAGCTTCAGAACTGTGAGAAAACAAATTTCTATTGTTTAAGGCCCCCAATCTAGAGAATTTTGTTAGGCAGCCCGAGCTTACTAAGACACCACCAGGAGCAAATGCAGAGACAAGAATTTGAATATATATAGTTTATTGGGAAGTGATGCTAGGAAACAGTGGTAGGAAAGTAGAGATAAGAGACAGGTAAGAGAAGGCAGCCAGAAAAGGGTTAGCTATGGGGCAAGTTATCTCTGTGGAATTTGAGGAACTGGGGAAATCTAGGCATCAATACAGAACAGGCATTTCAGAGATGTTCCTCCCATGGGACTATGGACTAGGGTATTTTTATACCGACTTCTATCAATCATTTGTTTAGAACTGTTCCCTAGGATGTTAATTTTGAGCAATTGCTGGCCTCTTAGGCTGGTGGACAGAAAGGGCTCTGGAAGCAAAAGTCTTTATACCAAGAAGTGCAAATGCAGCACCAGAAAGTTTGTCTGGTGTGTATAAAGATAGGAAGTGCCCAGGGACTGTGGGTGGGGAACCAAGGGGCTTGGCTCCATGTCTTTTACACAATCACATCCAACTTGATCGTCAGTTTATTTTCCTTAAGAGGAGCAAGAGCTTAGAGAAATTCCCCAATTTTAACGCTATTTCACCCACACATAATTTACTATTTCTTTGTAGTAGCTCATCTTTGTTTAGTCTTTCCAAACAATTCAACTCTATTTCTGCATGATTTTGCATACTAGTTAATAATTAAATTACATAATTACAACAAGAAGTACACCTAATATCAACAAGTTTCAAAATAAAAACTTGGTTCTTGGTAGGATTAAAGCTCAAATGTTGGCATTACAAGCATATGAGCAGAGTGTGAGGAGAATTCAGCATGCATTGGGCATCAGCCAGTAAATTCCAGAAGGAGGTAAGATCATCAGTTAATCCAATGAATCTGTTAAGTGGAGATAAGTAAAAATAACTCCCAGACTATTGGAATAGTTGTTACACAGGAAAGAAATTTTATTTGCCTTGAGGATAGAAATTTCAGATGGAGTTGGAGAAAATACACTAACTTTGCTTAGTATATTTTTACCACTATTGCATATTCCATAAAAATGGAAAGGATAGACCAGGAAAACTATAACTTATTCAAAATAGAATATTCAAGCAAAATGTAGTTGACAACTCAGCAAGTGTCGTTTGCGGGTTAATGCAATTTCATTATCATATGTTAGGTTGGGTCAACTGAGTTCTTTGGATTCCTCATGCTTTTAGATTCTCTGTTTAAACATATATCACCATTATTATTTGTCCTCAAAGCATCATTCGGCTCCACAAATCTTTGTTAGGAAACTATGTTTACACTTTGTGCTTCTAACGGGTAAACGTTTGGGCAAAATCAAGTCTTTGTGGTAGCAAAGCCATTTTAGCATTATGAATTGTTTGACTTTCCTGCCAAAGTTAAAAGCCTTAAAAATGATCACATATTCCTAGGGAGAAGCTTTGTTTAGGTTCCAAAAGAAGCTAGCATGAGTGGTTCAAAGACAGACTGTTGAATTCTGTCCTCTGTGTGTCTGCGATGAATTCTATCTTCAAGGAAGGAAAGGCTGTTTATTCATGTCAAAGTAACTACAGAAAATGTCCTTATGTCTCCCTTTTTTTAGGAACACTTTTGTAAATCTTTGTGTGAAATGCATAGTGGGCATTCAATAATTTTTAGTCTGTTACTGGTGTTGCCAAGATCAGTGTTTATGCAGGGCTTGGTATTCTATGGGTCCCTTAATCTGGCCTTTATATCTTTTCAGCATTATCTTCTTCCTCCTCTTTTTTTTTTTTTTGTGGTATGCGGGCCTCTCACTGTTGTAGCCTCTCCTGTTGCGGAGCACAGGCTCCGGACGCGCAGGTTCAGCGGCCATGGCTCACGGGCCCAGCAGCTCCACGGCATGTGGGATCTTCCCGGACCGGGGCACTAACCCGCGTCCCCTGCATTGGCAGGCGGACTCTCAACCACTGCGCCACCATGGAAGCCCTCTTCCTCCTCTTTTGAATAAAGTGCTGCTATCCCCCACCTGGGCCTTTGCCCACACTGCTCCCTCAGCTGGTGTTTCCTTCTCAACCTGTTTTCCTGATTCCATTTGGAGCATCATGACTGTATTTCTGTTCCATTCCTGTGCTCTCTCTAACCTGGGTCAGCTCCCCTTTCAATGATAGAATCACAGGCTTCTATCATGGTCCATCTCTAGAGACAGGCACTTCCACTATTCAAAGAAGTATGCACACTGGCATTAATCCTGGTGAGAGAGATTTAATGCCACAGGAAGTGGTAATTCACATAGCTCGCCTTCCAATCTTATCACAGCTCCAGGATCTCAGAGAGACTTGAATGATTCATGCACAGAAAGTAGTTTGTGACGTGTGCACATCTTGGAGAAATTCATTGGGTGTACCAAGACTTGCCTTACTAACTCACTCCCCAATGCACAGAGTTAAACAGCTTTAGCTTTGCCCTTTTTAGCTATAGTCCAGAATGTAGAAAAAGACCATCCTAGTTTTAATAGAATTTTCACTCAATCTCAACGTTTTTCCCTCTTAAAATAAAATAAAATAATTTTTAAAAAAACAATTTCTTTGACCAGCAACTTTTCTGCTCTCAACTTTATCTTTCTTCTCCCTTTTATATTTTAGTTGTCTTTCTTTTTTTTTTCAAAAAAACACAAAGGAAAGAACATAATTTCTAAAATAGATATTCTCAGGAAAGCAAATTCAGATGCCAGATTTCTCAGGGATTGCTAAGAATAAGAGACATTCATAACAACTTAGCTCATCTGGTTAAAAATATGGTGCCTAGGAGGCAAAAGAGTAGATTTAGTCATGAATACATCGGTCTGTTTTCCTTCCTTCCATTTTAATGGTCTGCACTCTGTTATGTCTTGAACATAAGGAATACAAAAGGACAAGATGTAGCAGGCTCCTTGAATTATAGGAAAAATTCAAATGTGCAGGGCCTATTGACAAATGTCAAGAAACTCCATAATATAAAATATATAGGATGACATAATATGGTTAAAGGACATCCAAAATCTTCAATAACTGCACACATAATTTGTTGAATTTGAGATTTTTAAATTTTAGACAATATTTTACAAAGGTGTTACCTGGTATGAAACACTAGATCGTATAATTTATAGCTATCTTTCAACTCTCCTAAATCAGCTAGCTTTTGAAGAAAGTATTGTGCATGAATTTGTTAAATATTACTGCATTTTATGTTGGAAGAGTTTATAATAAATGCAGTAAGGTTAGAATGAAAGCCCTAAAGATTCTACAAGTTTAGAAGTCCCCATTTTGTAGCTGTCAAATCTTAAAATATAAGAACATGAATTTGTGTCATGTATTTAGAATTCCTTTCTTTCAAAAGCACCTTCCAATAACTACCGACTCACTCCAAATACCCTACCTTTCTGGCATTCAAAATGTTCTACAATGAAAATTACTATTTAGGATGATCTCCTTTGAGAATTGCAATGTACCAGAATGAGCACATACTACAATACTTGTTGGTATAATCTGCCTTCTGATAATGCAAGAAAAAATAAAGACATTTAAAATATGCAACAAGCCCCGAGGCATTCACTTATTTCATTCCTCTTACTAGATGTTTGCCCTTAGAGGAAACACTTACCTCAGTAAACTTAGGTTTAACTATCTACATCATGGAGAATATAATGATCTCTACCATAAAGAAAAAGGGTAAGAATCAAATGGCTTAATCTATATAAAGCTCTTAGCACAGCAACAATTAGTAAATAATCAATAACAGTATTTATTACTATTATTACCTCATCCACACATTCATTCAATTGTTATTCATTAAAGAACACTTACTGAACTTATGGTGAACACAGAAGGTTCAATGAAAATAGAGTAGCAAAATAAACAGTTTGTTTTCCTGGTGCTCCCAGTTCAGCATAAGAGGCAGTTGTGCTTAAAATCCACTGCACTGGTGTCATGGTGGGTGTATAAGTAAAGTGCCATGGGAGCACAGGGGAAAAAGTGTTTATTTCATCTAACATGTAAGGGAAGAGGCTTTTCTTTGAAGAGAAGGTCTTTGAGAGATGAGTAGAGGAAGACAGCATGGAAAAAGGCATGGAGAGGGTAACTATTTTGAAAGTATCATGTGATCCAGCAATCCCACTCCTGGGCATATATCTGGAGAAAAACATGGCTCGAAAAGATACATACACCCCAATGTTCATTGCAGCACTGTTTACAATAACCAGGGCATGGAAGTAATCTAAATGTTCCTTGACAGATGAATGGATAAAGAAGATGTGGTACATATATACAATGGACTCAGCCATTAAAAAGAATGAAATAATGCCATTTACAGCAACATGGATAGACCTGGAGATTATCATACTAGGTGAAGTAAGTTAGACAGAAACAGACAAATATCACATGATATCACTTATATGCAGAATCTAAAATAAAATGATACAAACAAACTTATTTACAAAACAGAAACAGACTCACAGACTTAGGGAAGGAACTTATAGTTACCAGGGGGTAAGGGTGAGGGGGGACAGATTGGGAGTTTGGGATTGGCATGTACACACTTCTATATTTAAAATAGATAACCAACAAGGACCTACTGTATAGCCCAGGGAGCTCTGCTCAACACTCTGTAATAATCTAAATGAGAAAAGAACTTGAAAAAGAATAGATATATGTATATGTATAACTGAATCACTTTGCTGTATACCTGAAACTAACACACCATTATTAATCAACTCTACTCCAATCTAAATAAAAATTAAAAAAAATAAATTATCAGTGATCCTCTGTTGCTTGAACATAGGATGCATTTGACTTTAAGTCTGGCAAAGATGTCATCATTCACCCTGTGTGAGACACTAAGGGATTGTACTAATTAATTAATCCCATAGAAAATGAGGACCTGGAGAACAATGGGAGGGGGTTAGCTTGAGGAAGAGAGATTCATCACCTAGACAAATGTAGGTGGGAGGAATAATTCTGGCATCAGTATGAAAGAAAAATTGGAAAGTTAAAAAATGAAGAAAGTGAGACTGCTTCAATAAACTAGTTGAAATTATTTTGGCCAGAAGATATTAAAAAGAAGTGGAGATAAAGAGAATGGGATGGATAAAAGTGGCATTGTGGAGAATAATAGAGGCACTCATTTATTCAAGGGATTTCTGATATGAAGAGAAAGAGCAAAGGGATTTATTCAGTACAGATGAGGAACTTGAAGCTCAGATGGGTTAAATACTTTTTCCAAGGTCAGATGTCTTATAAGAATTATAACTTATTTTTCTTAAGCTTTCTTACTCTCAAAGCTACTGTGTCCTTTTCCCATATTGTCTGTTGCTTCTCTCTTGGCCATGAAGATCACATGTGCAATAAAATCCAATTTTGTGAATGTTATCCTACTTGGTTCCCAGAATGTATTGTTAATATTTAAAATGAACAGCTGGGATGCAATGAAGCTAGTCTCACTCTACTTCTGGTTTACTGCATATACCACAAAAGGAACAAGAACACTGGTAAGCTCTGCTCTTCTCAACTCTACTATGTCATGCACATTTAATTAGTAGCAAAAATAGAAATGCATATTTAGCTCCTTATTCAGCAAGAACTGGAAAGCCACCAGATTATAGGCACAGCAGAATACAAAGATTGACATTTTGACAAAGCCTCCTTTCAGAACTGAGCACTCAAGAATGATGACTCAGGCAAATTACTTGTTAATTGCTGACCAGTTTTAAACTTGGTCAGCCCCATATAAGGACATAAATTGAACTGGATGGAACAAATGCTTGTTACTTGGTCTGGTTCAGATGGACTTGGCAGAATTGGGGTTAGATGACAAGAAACATTTTGAGCTGGATAATGACACAAGTTTAATGACTCAAGTTATTAGAGAAAGAAACATTTATTACATAAGGCATTATTCTAGGAAAATTAAACATTATTCTCTATTATTGTTGCTCCACAGAAATATACATGAGCTTTGCAGCTTAAAACAACACAAATTATCTCACAGTTTCCATAGTCAAGATTCTGGGCACCTATTAGCTGGGTCTTCTGCTCAGGGTCTCACCAGGCTGAAATCAGAGTATCTGCTCGGGTTCTTCTAGGTTCAATGGTTATTGGCAAGATTAAGGTCCTTTTGACTGTATGACTGAGGACCTTAGCTTAAAGAAGTCTATAGCTATTCCCTGCCATATGTCTTTCTCCACAATATGACCTTTTCTTCATTACGACCTACAAGAGAACATGTATTTTGCTTCAAATCTCTCTTCTTCCATCTCTTATTTCCTGGTCCTCCTTTACAGGATAACATCCCTTTTGGTTAAGTTAAAATCAACTGTTCAGGGGCCTTAATTTCATCTGCAAAACATCTTCACCTTTGCCATATAAAGAAACTTAATTATAAGATGACATTCATAAAATTCATAGCTTCTTCCCTCACTCAGGGGAGTATTCAAAACTATATACCAGTAAAAGAAATCTTGGAATCCATTTAGAATCCGGCTTACCACAATACATTTTGGAGGGTATATACCTCTTAAAGGTTTAAAGTTAGTGGTGAATAGATGCAAATGTGGACTTGTCCAGAAAGTTTTCTACTTTGAGGCAGAATATGGATTCTAACCCTCACCATGCTGTTGAGAATCTAAGCTCCCATTTTTTTCCTCCAAGAATGAAGATATTAATAACTTCCCATGTCTCTGTGTCATGGGATATTAATGACATGTTTAAAAATAAAAAAAGAGAAAACTCCTGACAAACAGTGCATGCTTAAAAGAGTAAGTAAATAAATTTCCCAGCTGTAATCGCTGGCTGGAATTTCAGTCAGGAAAGCAGAAATGAGATATTTGAAGAACATAGGAATAGTTAATTTAAGTATGATCTTAAAGTATATGCAACAATAAGTATAAAATTAATAATTGCTAATATTAACTGAGGATACACTATGTAGCAAGAGAAATATTGTACATATTGTTATATAATTATATAAATATACATTATTTTAATTCACATAATGATTTATATTACTATACTCATTTGTCAATGAAGAAACAGAATCAGGAGGTATAGTAGAAGGAATACTCATACCTTGACATATTTGGTTTCCATACCCTTTCCACTATATCAAACTATCTTTGAATATGGTTTAATCAGGATGTTTTAAATGGTACAGAGTTTGGAAAATCTAAGAGGAATATTCAGAGGTCCAGAAAAATAGGCAAAAAATGCTGTCTTCTTGGCAGTTTGTCAAGAGGTTTCCAAAATCTAGTCTACTAGCTTGGGATATTTTTCTTACCCAGAGAAAGGACAGGAAAGATGGTAGAAGGCCCTATACCCAAGCCTTGTATCCAGAGAAGAATCTACCCACAGAAAATAAAATGGCCCCTGATACTGTATAGGCAATGTACTAGTCATCTACTGCTGTGTAACAAATTAACACAAATAGTGGCTTAAAACAACACAGTTTCTGTGGACCAGGAAAATGGGTGTGGCTTAGCTGAGTCTTCTGCTTAAGGTTTCTCACAGGCCTGAAATTAAGATGTTGCTCAAGACTGGGGTTTCATCTAAAGGTTTGAATGGGAAAGGATCTGCTTCCAAATTTATACATGATTTTTGGTAGCCTTCATCTCCTCATGGGTTGTAAGATTTAAGTTCTGAGTTCTTCATGAGCTGAAGAACTGAAAGATGAAATTCTTCTTTGGCTGTTGGCTGGAGACCATCCTCAGGTCCTTTCCACTCAAGCCTCCTCAACATAACAGCTTGCTTCACCCAAGCATGCAAGCCAAGAAAGCAGTAGAGAGAGTCTGTCAGTAAGACTGAAGTTGTAGTCTTCAATAATATAATCACCAATGTGATATTCCATCATTTGCTGAAACATTGATTAGAAGCAAGTAACGAAATCCAGCCCACACTCAAATCCACTCATTAGCTCAAATGATTGATTTCATAACAGATTAGACAATGATTAGACTAAAATTAGGCATAGTTGAAGGTTGAATATATAACTGAGGGTGGACTGCAAGTCAAAAAAAAATATCTAGACTATAGAGTAGAAACAAAAAATTAAAGTACAAGAAATATCATAAAAGATATAGAATATGTGGGGCATTACTAAAGTATATGATATGATGTCTCAGAAGGAAGGCAAGATGGAATGGAGAGAAGCTCTATTTAAATATTTTGCAACTGGAAATTTCTAACTTTTGGTGACCTTCACCCATTTCATTCCCCCCCACCCCAACTCTGGCAAACACCAATCTATTCTCTGTATCTATGGGCTCTGTTTTTATTTTTTATTATTTTAAATTTGAGGGGGGGGCTAGATTCCACATATAAATGAGATCATATGATATTTGTCTTTCTCTGTCTGACTTATTTCACTTAATATAATGCCCTCAGGGTCTATCCATATTGTTGCAAATGGCAAGATTTCATTCATTTTTATGGTTAAATAATATTCCATTATATACATGGTATATATGTGTATGTGTATATACATATGTTTATATATATATACATAAGTATACATTTATAATAAATATGATATATATATATAATATTTATTTTATCCATTCATCAACCAATGGACACTTAGGTTACTTCCATGTCTTAGCTGTGTAATACAAATTATAATAGTGCGTGGTGATGAATATTAACTAGACTTATTGTGGTGATCATTTTGCCATATATACAGAATTGAATCATTTTGCTGTACACCGGAAAATAATATGTTAAATGTAAATTTTATCTCAATTTAAAAAATAATTTTGCTCTAAATTTTCTGGAATTGATGAAAGATAGCAAATATCCCAGATTTGTGAGGAAATAGCAAAATACCTGAGCAGGATATTCAAACAAGTTAAAACAAAAATCCCCATTTAAGCATAACATAGTAAAACTGTCAAAACCAAAAACAAAAAATTTAAAGGCAGCTAGAAAATAACCAACCAAAGAAAAAGACATATTTATTAGCTTGAAAGGAACAAAAGTAAGACTGACAACTGACTTTTCTTCAGACACAAAGAAACTGGAAAACAGTGAATTATGAGCTGCTGAAAAGAAATTATTACTAACCTCGAAATCTGTAGCCAATAAAAATATCTTAAAAATAAATAAATGAAGAAGAAATGATAATATTTTCAGCCAAAAAGATACTAAGAGAACTTGTCTCCATCAGACTTACACTGAAAGAAATAGCAAAGGATAGATTCCCTTTAGGAAAAGTCAAAATGATCTTAAACAGAAGATTGGAGATGCAGGAAGATACTGAGTACAAAGAGAGGAAGGGTTTGCACATCTAAATGAATATTGACTGATAATAAATTAATAATAATAATAACAACTATGATCTTTCATATCTCTTTATAATTAAAATACTTGATAGCATGTATGATTCAGAGTGCTTAATGAAGTTAAAGTGTTTTAAGTTTCTTGTATTTCTTGTGAAGTGGTATTGTTATCAAACTTTCATAAGCCAAGGATGCATATAATAATTTTTCAGGTAACTTCTAAAGGAAGATGAAAAGCAAACTAGTAAATTTAGGGAAGAAATGAAATAACAAAACCATTTAATCTAAAAATAGACAAGCATGTTTAAATAAAGAAATCAAATCTTGTGCAACAAATAGAAAACAGACAGAAGAATGTAGTTTAACTCAGCTACCTCTTACTTACATTAAAATAAACAAATTAAATGCTCTGATTAAACACAAGTAATTATTGTTACAACAAAAATGCATTCAATATAAGAATATAGAAAGCTTGAATCCAATGTAGTGTACATACTTTGTTAAATACAAAAGGACTTTATAAAGGATTTTTTTCAGACAATAAACATCTGAAATTAATTAATAATTTTTAGAAAGATTTAATGTTGAATAGATATTAGAGAATTTTAAGAAAAAAATATTAATTTTGTTAGTTGTGGTGCATGTCACTGTGGTTATAGGAGAAAAGCCTTATGCTTTCTAAAGATACATCCTGAATATATTGGGTAAAATGACATGAGATCTGGAATTTAAAGTTTTTCAAACACAACAAGAGAAAAAAGAATAAGTTAGGAAAATATTTCAAAACCTTGATAAAAATTGAATCTAGGGAATGGGAGGGGTGGAATTTACTATTCTTGTATTCTATTATTGTTTAAGTTTAACTTTTAATGTTAATTTTTAAAAAGTAAGCCATAATCAAAACATAAAAGAAAAATGTGATCTTACAGCAGGTACCCAATGAACTTCCAGTAAAAAAAAATGGTTAAACAAGAGTTCTAAATGGGATTCATGAATGTAAAAAACATCTGTGAAATGCCAGAACTTGGTAACTCCTTCTCAGACTCTCATTGAGGTAACTTTTTAAGGAACTGCCTAAGGAAAAAGGCAACTGAATCCAAAAGGAAAACCAAAATTCATAAAGGAAGGATAACCACATAAACTGGTAAATTCAAAAAGCTAAAAGCAGAAAAGTGTAAAAAAATATTAAAAAGTAATAAAATAAAAAGAAATATAAGAAAGTACACAATAAAAAATAAAACAGGAATTAATTAAATAGAAAACAAAAACATAATAGAGATCAACAAGGCCAAAACTGTTACTTTTAAAAAATATTTTAATTTGTAATACAGGCACAAGTTATGCATAAATTTATATATTGAAAAGTACTTCTTGCTCCTATTCCTCTTTTTCAGGAATATACAAGCAAATACATACTTGCATGTTTTTACACAAATATTAGCATTTTATTCATTGTCCATTCTTTGTTTTTCCTACTTGAAGCCGGATCTTGGAAGATATTTCTTATCTAAACTTAAAAAAATTTGCCACCATCCCTTAAAGCTGTGCATCACAGGTGTGTGCCTTATTTTATTTAACTAGCTCCCAGTTGAAGACTATTTATTTGATATTTTTTCTCCTTCTAACTGGTTTCTCTTGCATACATGTAGATATCAATATGGTGCATTCCTGGAATATAATTCAGGCTAAAGTTATTGACATTTGGGATCTTTATTTGTAGAAAACAAAGAAATTTAGGCAATTTACAATGCCATCAAGAATGTGTTTCTGCCCACTCTGAACACATTAATTTCAAATATTTTAACACTGCCAAACTGATTATAAAAATTACAGCTCATAGTTTTCTCCTTATCACTGATGTTGAAAATGTTTTCACAAGTTTAAAAACTCACTGTCTTTTTCTGTTCACTGTTTATATTTTTTGCCCATTTTTTCTTTTCTACTGGGTGTTGAACTTGGTCTTATTTCTTTGTGAGTCCTCATTAAATATTAAATTAAATAAATTGGTCTGTAATTAAATTCAACAATCCAAGAGTGATTGTTCTTTTTTTTTTTTCTCAGTTTATCATTTGAGTTTTAAAGTTTTATTTTCGAGGGTTTACTGTGATGCAAAATGTTTTGTTTTAGTTTATATATGGTTGAGTTTACAGTTTTTCTTCAATGACCTTTAGGATTTATGTTAAAAATGTTTTCTTCTTCAAACACATTTTTAATGTGATATATTTAGAATATTTATGGTTTCATGTTTTTTTTCTAATTTAAATAGTTTGCATGAGGTACAAAGTATGCACTCTAATTTTAAAACTTTTTCAGATGGCTACCCAATTGTCTCAACAACAATTTTTGAATTATCTATTTTTTTCTGCACTAATTTGAAATGGCACCATTTTGATACACTAAATTTTCATAAATATTAGATCTGTTCCTGGACATTTTCTACCATTTCATTGATCTCTATCTATTCATGTGACAGCAATTAACTATGTATTTCTATAGTTTTATTACAGCAATAGACTATGTATTTCTGTAGTTTTATTACAACTAGATATTCCTTCATTATTTTTCTTCTTAAATATTTTCCTGATTATACATAACTATTTAATTTTTACATTTGAACTTAAGAATAGTTTTATATAGCTTCAATAAAATCTTGTTAGTATTTTTATCAGGTTACAGAAATGCATAATTTTTAATGACAGTTGACATCTTTAGAATGCTGTTTCTGTATTCAAAAACATAGTTTGCCCTTCTATTCTGCTGAAATATATTTTTGTGTCTTTCAGAGACATTAAAGATTTATTTACATAGGCTCTACACAACTATTTGTTACTATTATAAATTAAAACTTTTATAATATTCACATATTATTATAATAATTATTATAACTTCATATTATATGATATGTATTATATCATGTTGATTTTTTTTTACTATCTATAGCTTAAAGATCTAAAAATTTGAGCTTAAAGCTTTAAAAAAGAAAGTGTTTTTACTTTTACAGTCCTGTATTTGATTTTCTGTTTTAAACTTATTTTATTGAAGTATAGTTGATATGTATTTAATTTTCAAAATTTGTATTAAGGAATTTTGTAGTAACTTAGTGTTATAACTTTGGTGTGATTCAAGAACAGAACACTATTTCATATCCCAGTGACAGATTATTTAGGTGAAAGATCACTGCTTATGTGAAAGTGTCGGGAAGGAAACAAGATGCAGATAGAGATGGAGATGTTGATTTGAATAACATCAAATTCTCTGGACAGCTTCTGAAACTGCTTTAGGGTAAGTGTATTATACACAACTTCAAAAGCATCAGACCTCAGTCAAAATTCTCACCAATGGGACCAAGTCTGCCAAAGAAGAGCATGACTGATTCCTTATAATACTGAGAAAACATTCTTGTGAGCACTTGTGAGCCTCTCTGTGGACTTGCCATGAAGGGAGATGATGTGGCTGGGGGTAGATATAATATAGGCATGTGAACTTCATAGCTAGCCTGATCAGGGTTATAAGTGGTGATGAGACCTCATTTTTTCACTAATCATGTACCTTGTGTGATTATATCACATATATCACCTATATACACAGTCATACACACACACATCACATATGTATACATTTCACATATGCATACATAGAGGTACCCACATTACAGATTCTAGCATCAGTTTCCTTGCAGGGAAAACTAAGAAGCACGAGCTCTTCTAGAATTGGACTGGATCTATTTTTTGGGTGCAGTAGATGCTGTTGGAGCCATACTTGTATTCATTCTGTCTTAATTATGCTCATGCTAATTTCCAACTGTCAGGATCTGCATGCATTTCTGAGGGTTTTTTTTCTTTTTTCTTTTCTTCCTAAATTTCAGGAAGCCATTCTGCATCTAGATGATGTCTGGAGGAATTGATAAGCCATAGGAATAGTCATCAGCCAATTCCTTTTATGAGTTGATATTCAGGTACTCCAGCTACTTAGTCCCTTGGGAGGAGATAAATCTTAGGTGCACCAATTCTTAAAATCATTCTTCAGTTGCCTACTGTGATAGCTGAATGAATGATGCACCCTTTAATGGTCAGCTCAGGTTGCCATAACAAAATACCAGAGATGGAGTGGCTTAAACAACTGACATTTATTTTCCTACAGTTCTGGAGGGAAGAAGTCCAAGATCAAGGTGCCAGGAGATTTGGTTTCTGGTGAGAACTCTCTTCCTGGCTTGCAGACAGCCACCTTCTTACTATGTCCTTAAATAGCTTTTCCTTTGTGATTGCACAGAGAGAGAGAGAGAGAGAGAAAGAATCTGGTGTCTCTTCCTCTTCTGATAAGGACACTAGTCTTATCAGATTAGGGCCTCACTCTTATGACTTTGTTTAACCTTAATTATATCCTTAAAGGCTCTATCTCCACGTATAGTCACATTGGTGTTAGGGGTTTGACCTGTGAATTTTGGGGGTACTCAATTCAGTCTGAAACTCACCCTTTAATAACTGTCTTCCTTTCCCTGTATCACACTCTGACCCCTAAGCTCCTCCCACAAGCAAAACAAATTTCACTAAAACATTGTCTAAAAATGTTTATGGAAAAACTAAATTAAAACATTGACCATAAGTGCTTAAAACAATTACTAGGCTAAGGGCAGAGGTCCTGTCATAGGAAAAATGGAAGAATCAGAAGCTCATATATGACTTACTGGACACAGATTTCTTGTTTTAATTTGTCTTATTTTCTATCTGAAGATATATATATATATATATATATATATATATATATATATATATATATATCTTCTTTCTATCTTTACAGGGTTACTTTTGCAAACATCAAAGTGGTACAGAATTCTCCAAGACAGTTCCCTTCAAAAAGATTCTTTGTAAATAAATTATAGGCAGGAGGCTGAAGTTTCCAACTGTTATTAAGACTCCGTTCAGAGTAAAATTTGATTTTTTTCTGTTTTGATGGCAGCACCTCAGCAGGATTCCAAGGCACTGGTTTTTGCAGAGCCAAGTCATTATTCAGGAGGCAGATTTATTTCGAGGGCACACCAAGAATTCTCAACTCTGAGCAGTGTCATACCTCACTCCAATTAGGGGAAGTAAGAAGCACTCATTTCCCTCATGGCCATGCAGAGATGGGATTACTACAGGAGTGGAGGAAGAAAGAGGACGGAAGGCCAATGTACCGATGACGAACTTCTGAGGAAACATTCTTCATGAATCTTATATAGGAAACTGAAAAGTGACATGTCTAATTAGGGCCTTGTGACTAGAAATGAAAGAAAATGTGGAGTCCACAAGAATATTTTCAAGACACCCCGAGGTCATGAGGCTTCTAAGTTTTCACTGTGAACTTGGTTGGGAAATCTGTGCTCTAGGCTCTGAAGGCAAAAATTTAAGGCATAAATTGTCTGCTAATTAGTTGTATGACTATTAAGTCATACCATCATCTTGGGCTTTAATTTCCTAGTATGTAATTGAAACTAATCTCTTCAAGCAACTGAAAGAGATAATATAAGAGGGTACTAAGAAAACTATAAAGAATTATGAACTGGAACTCTTTGAATGGTGGCTGCAAGAAACAATGCCATAATGATGTAATGATGTAATGATGTAACAATGCCAAATGCCATAATGATGGTGTCTATATGTAACACGATTTAATGTTTGCAAACTAGTCTTCTCTGAGAAAGACACATCATCATGGTGGTATTATCCCCAGTAATGCATATCTTCAATTTACTCATTAGAAGAGTTTGGGCAAATCCATATTGAGGGGTATTCTATAGAAAAACTGACCAGTATTCTTCAAAGTATCTCAAGGTCATGAAAGACAAGGAAAGACTGAGAAACTGTCACAGATAGAGGAAGCTGGGGAGATATGACAACTAAATGCAATTAGTGTCCTAGATTAGATTCTGGAATAGAAAAAAGAACATTAATGAAAAAACTGGTGAGATCAGAAAAGTCTGTATTTTAGTCTTATTTTAAAAAGTACTGACACAACAATTAACATAAACAGTTTTGACCATGGAATATTACTCAGCCATAAAAAGAAACAAAATTGAGCTATTCGTAATGAGGTGGATGGACCTAGAGTCTGTCATACAGAGTGAGGTAAGTCAGAAAGAGAAAGACAAATACTGTATGCTAACACATATATATGGAATTTAAGGAAAAAATGTCATGAAGAACCTAGGGGTAAGACAGGAATAAAGACACAGACCTACTAGAGAATGGACTTGAGGATATGGGGAGGGGGAAGGGTAAGCTGTGACAAAGTGAGAGAGTGGCATGGACATATATACACTATCAAGCATAAAATAGATAGCTAGTAGGAAGCAGCCGCATAGCACAGGGAGATCAGCTCAGTGCTTTGTGACCACCTAGAGGTGGGGGATAGGGAGGGTGGGAGAGAGGGAGACGCAAGAGGGAAGAGATATGGGAACATATGTATATGTATAACTGATTCACTTTGTTATAAAGCAGAAACTAACACACCATTGTAAAGCAATTATACCCCAATAGAGATGTAAAAAAAAAAAAAGGGATCAAATAATCAGTCTAGTACTCTACCTACAGTACTAAGAGCAGGAAAATAATTTATCCCCTGCATAATTTACTTGATATGCATCACCCATGAAGCAGACCCTAGATGAATAAGCACACCAGTAAATAGTATAATTCACTTGGTTATTCTTAATTGGTTATCCTGGATCACATTCATTTGAGCATAATATTATCATCATCCTCACCCTCAACATCATCGTAACTCAAAAATTCCCCAAATTGAAGGTACCGTATACAAATCCATTTTCCCTCTCTGGTCCTAAGTTTCTCCATTTGCAAAATTAATGATTTTTATTCAATGTTGTCTAAGTGCTATTTCTAACATTCCAAAATTCCTTACTGTTGAAGAATGATTAGCACTGCCAAGTATGGGTGCAGAAATGTATTAATTTGAGTTACTGCTTTAAAGCATCCATAACACATGTAGTATGGAAGAGAAAAAGGGACAGAAAGAAATGGATCACTTGGGAAATGCTGATCCCTTTGAAAAGTCTTCATTTTAATTGGAATGTCCTGTTTCAGTCTATAATAAATTTAATCTCCGAAATTCAATATTCCTGGTATTCTTGGTTCACATAGTCCTATTTAAACCTGTGAAAGAGAATGAAAATCTCAACTGGTGTAAAAATTCTTTGGTAGGAATACAAATCAGAAGAAGGATAGGAAAAATATAAATGACCAAGTAGAGACAACTGCTCACTGTTTTTATTCCTTTTTTAAGAAAATAGTGAGGTTACTTGAAAAATTTATTTTTAGTGCTCCTTACATTTTCCATAACCCATCACTGCCTTTTCACTGAATGTCTAACAACTGAAGACAGGAAAAGTTTTAATTAACGTTTCAGGGCCCACTTTTAAAGCAGTTATGTTTCAGTTCTCTATTTGGAACCCAGCTGTCTTTTTTCTCATGTAAATGAGATTTTCATGTCAATAAAAAAAAAATCTGGCAACATTAAAGGAGAAAATATAGAATATTTATAAATGAATGGGGCTTTTAGAATGGAAATACTTTTATTAGAGGAGAACATACTTTTCAGATATCTGTTCTAAAAGTAAACATTCTGATTTTCAAATCACAATGATGTGTCTCAACATGGTGGCCACAGTCAGAGTGAAAAATTATAGTTTCTTTCTATTTACTGTGTATGTTTGAACCATGTAAACATGAACATAAATCACTTAATTTGGGTTTGCACATGTTCTATCCATGATTTTTAGTATTCATTTTAAGCATGTATAGTAAACTTATTTTTGCTGAGTGGGTGCTTATCAAGATAGTTCTGTTCAACTGGAGAAAAGATTTTCTGTAAAGATGAAAATTTGTCATTTAAGGTAACACTGAAAAAACCAGGAAATATGCAAAGGGATAAAATTAAACAAACCAAATGCTGATCAAAAGAAAGGGAGAAAACAGGGAAAGTGGGAAAGAGAAAGTTACCTTGAGAGTTGTATCCACACAGATTCCCAGAGTACATGAAATGCTAATGGTTGACACACATTTTATTTTTTAACATACTGTTATTGATTGAAATTTGGTTGGGCAGAATAGGAGGTGGAAAATTAAGGGAGCTTGATTTGAATCGAGTTATATTGTTAATTAGTATTGCACTTTGAGATTAATCAGAGGATAAGTCAATCTGATGCTCATTTATCCCCCAAGAAACCTGAAATCCTCTGAATTTTTGTGGAATGATGTCTGACCCAGGTGGGTAAAACATAGTGACATCTTCAAATTGTAGATATGTGTGTTGATTTAGAGTGATAATGCCAAAAGAACCATTGACTTATAAAATAGTGACATTCCTTCATTCAGTGTATAGTAATTAATCATCTATTCTGTTCAAATCATTGTCCTAAGTGGGAATATAGCAGTGTGTACAATAGGTTCTGCTCTCAGAGAGCTTCCATTCTGACTGGGGAGAGACAGACAATAAATACATTAATAAATGCATGTGCTGTTTTATAAATAGTATGAAGAAAAAAATCAAACAGGGCAAAGTAAAATACCAAGATCAGAGAATGCCCATTTATTGAATGCTTATAACATGAAATCATTTCATACACTTTTTTTCCTAATGACAATTGTCACAATATCAATATTTCCATTTTACAGAAGATGAAAATGAGACACACATATTTTGTAACTTTTCGAAGTTTCCCTGTACCAAAATGCAAAGTGGGAATTTATCCTGGTATCCCAGCCAGAGTCTTTTTCTACATCACACAGTCTCATTGACCTCACATTATCAGGAATAATTTTCTTCATAGAAAACAATTCTCTGATCCTTAACCTCATTTGGTTTACAATGGCTGTAGGCATTCCAGCAGATACATGCCAGGAAGCCAAGAATTATTTTTAAAAACACATTCATAAATCAGTACTTCTATACAAGAAAAATAGCACATGTCCAGAATGGTTAGTCTGTGCTACATTCAACAAATATTTAGAAATCTCCTACTCCAGTACCAGGCACTGTTCTAGACAATTGGGGTGCCACAGTGCACAAACTAACTATAGTCACTGTCCTTATAACACATGGCATCTAGAAGTGGACAACCACGAGGTAACAGGCAAGGAAGAAATAGTCTGATGGAAACTCTAATCTGATGTTAAAATCTTGCCTGATGTTATGGAAGAATATAGGAGGTGTGCCTAACCTGAATTTACAGATCAAGATCATAGAGGTTAAAGTTAATTAAATCTATTTCTGTTTAAAAATTTAGATTTATTATTTTTTTATTAATTTGTATTGGAGTATAGCTGCTTTACAATGTTGTGTTAGTTTCTACTGTACAGCAAAGTGAACCAGTTATACGTATACATATATCTCCTCTTTTTCGGATTTCCTTCCCATTTAGATCACCACAGAGCACTGAGTAGAGTTCCCCGTGCTATGCAGTAGGTTCTCATTAGTTATCTATTTTACACATAGTATCATTAGTGCATATATGTCAATCCCAATCTCCCAATTCTTCCACCCCCCCCCTTTCCACTTTGGTATCCATATGATTGTTCTTTAGGTTTGTGTCTCTATTTCTGCTTTGCAAATAAGATCATCTATACCATTTTTCTAGATTCCACATATATGCATTAATATACAATATATGTTTTTCTATTTCTGACTTACTTCACTCTGTATGGCAGTCTCTAGGTCCATCTACATCTCTACAAATAACACAGTTTCGTTCTGTTTTATGGCTGAGTAATATTCCATTGTTTATATGTACCCCATCTTCTTTATCCATTCCTCTGTTGATGGACATTTAGGTTGCTTCCATGTCCTGGCTATTGTGAATAGTTCTGCAATGAACATTGGGGTGCATATGTCTTTTTGAATTTCGATTTTCTCTGGGTATATGCCCAGTAGTGAGATTGCTGGGTCATATGTTGGTTCCATATTTAGTTTTTTAAGGGACCTGCACACTGTTCTCTATAATGGCTGTACCAATTTATATTCCCACCAACAGTGTAGAAGAGTTCATTTTTCTCCACACTCTCTCCAGCATTTATTGTTTGTAGATTTTTTGATGATGGCCATTCTGACTGGTGTGAGGTGATATCTCATTGTAGTTTTGATTTGCATTTCTCTAATAATTAGTGATGTTGAGCAAATTTTCATATGCTGGTTGGCCATCTGTATGTCTTCTTTGGAGAAATGTCTATTTAGGTCTTCTCCCCATTCTTTGATTTTTTTTTTTTTTTTGATATTGAGCTGCATGAGCTATTTGTATATTTTGGAGATTAATCCCTTGTCAGGTGCTTTGTATACAACAATTTTCTCCAAATCTGAGTGTTGTCTTTTCATCTTGTTTATGTTTTCCTTTGCTGTGCAAAAGCTTTTCAGTTTAATTAGGTCCCATTTATTTACTTTTGTCTTTATTTTCATTACTCTAGGAGGTGCATCATCAAAGATCTTGCTACGATTTATGTCAAAGAGTGTTCTGCCTATGTTTTGCTCTAAGAGTTTTATAGTTTTATAGTGTTTATAGTTTTATAGACTTCTATTTAGGTCTTTAATCCATTTTGAGTTTATTTTTGTGTATGGTGTTAGGGAGTGGTCTAATTTCATTCTTTTACATGTAGCTGTCCAGTTTTCCCAGCACCATTATTGAAGAGGCTGTCTTTTCTCCATAGTATATTCTTGCCCCCTTTGTCATAGATGAGGTGAACATATGTGTGTGTGGGTTTATCTCTGGGCTTTCTATCCTGTTCCATTGATCTATATTTTTGTTTTAGTGCCAGTACCATACTGTCTTAATTACTGTAGCTTTGTAGTATAGTCTGAAGTCAGGATGCCTGATTCCTCCAGCTCTGTTTTTCTTTCTCAAGATGGCTTTGGTATTCCAGGCCTTTTGTTTTTCCCTACAAATTGTAAAAATTTTTGTTCTAATTCTGTGAAAAATGCCATTGGTAATTTGATAGGGATTTCACTGAATCTGTAGATTACTTTGGGTAGTATAGTCATTTTCACAGTATTGATTCTTCTGATCCAAGAACATCATATACCTCTCCAGCTGTTTGTGTTACCTTTGATTTCTTTCATCAGTATGTTATAGTTGTCTGAGTACAGGTCTTTTGCCTCTTTAGGTAGGTTTATTCCTAGGTATTTTATCCTTTTGTTGCAGTGGTAAATGGGAATGTTTCCTTAATTTCTCTTTGTGATCTTTCATTGTTAGTGTATAGGAATGCAAGAGATTTCTGTGTATTAATTTTGTACCCTGTGACTTTACCAGATTCACTGATTAGCACCTGTAGATTTCTGGTAGCATCTTTAGGATACTATGTATAGTATCATGTGATCTGCAAGCAGTAGCAGTTTTAGTTCTTTTTTTCCAATTTGGATTTGTTTTATTTCTTTTTCTTCCCTGATTGCCATGGCTAGGACTTCCAAAACTATGTTGAATAATAG
The DNA here is from genome assembly GCF_963924675.1 of Phocoena phocoena. NCBI lineage: Eukaryota > Metazoa > Chordata > Mammalia > Artiodactyla > Phocoenidae > Phocoena > Phocoena phocoena. Next base: position 99,661,757 of record NC_089223.1, on the reverse strand, counting down.
TGGCAAGAGTGGATACCTTTGTTTTGTTCCTTATCTTAGAGGAGATGCTTTCAATTTTTCACCATTGAGAATAATGTTTGCTGTGGGTTTGTCATATATGGTCTTTATTATGTTGAGGTAGGTTTATTTATCTCATATTTTTAGATTCCACATATAAGCAATATAATATGATATCTCTTTCTATGTCTGACTTACTTCACTTAGTATGATAATCTAAGTTCACTAGGTCTATCCATGTTGCTGCAAATGCATTATTGCATTCTTTTTTTTTTTTTACAGTTGAGTAATATTCCATTGCGTATATGTACCACATCTTCTTTATCCATTCATCTGTCAATGGACATTTAGTTTCCTTCAATGTCTTGGCTATTGTGAATAGTGTTTCTATGAACATTGGGGTTCAAGTATCCTTTCAAATTATGGTTTTCTCCATGTATATGCCCAGGAGTGAGATTGCAGGATCATATGGTAGCTCCATTTTTAGATTTCTTGTTCAACCACTATTGAGTAGCTACCTGGAACATTTAAATCAGTCTTCTAAAGATGTAAGATAATTTAAAGAACACTGCATCAAGTCCAACAACTCTTAACTGGTCCTTTCTGGCTGTGTCTTTGAGTAAATAACTTATTTTCTGTAAATCACAGATTTTTCATCTGTTTTATGAGGCTCAGAATACACAATAATACTTCTTTTTAGCATTGTTGGGGGGAATGTAATAGGATAATGGATGTGCTAGTAGGAAGTTAGACAATCATTCCCAGAAATGATAATGGATGTTGATTTGTCATTGACAGCAACTTTACTTATATTACATATAAATTTTAATAACTCCACACAATTAGTATTATTATCACCTCTACTTTATACATGAAAAAACTAAGGTTTAGTTAATTTGCTCACAGTCAAACAGGTAGTAAGCAAAGATACTGAGTTCCAAACCCCAAATATCATCCTATTTCAGTGCTCCAATTCCTGGCTTTTCACCTACATTCCTTATTTGTTAGGGAGTTGGAAAAGTTGGCTTTCTCTGGGGAATGTCAGTAAGCTAATTGGAAGAAGTTGTAAATCACAATATTTTAATAAACTATAATAGTTTTTTTTTTAATGGCAATAGAAATAAATGGTTCCCTAAGGTGAAATAGTATAAACCTCTACTTCTCCTTCTCTTTTTAATATTTTTTAGTATCTTTCACAGTACAGATATTACAGTCATGTTTTTGTGTCTGCATGTGTGTGGGATATTGATGTAGGGCATTCTCTTTTTTTTATTTTTATTTTATTTATTTTTAGACACCACAGGCTCTTATTAGTCATCAATTTTATACACATCAGTGTATACATGTCAATCCCAATCACCCAATTCATCCCACCACCATACCCATCCCACTGTGGCTTTCCATCTTGGTGTCCATACGTTTGTTCTCAAAATCTGTATTTCAACTTCTGCCCTGCAAACTGGTTCATCTGTATCATTTTTCAAGATTCCACATATATGTGTTAATATACGATATTTGTTTTTCTCTTTCTGACTTACTTCACTCTGTATGACAGTCTCTAGATCCATCCACATCTCAACAAATGACCCAATTTCCTTCCTTTATATGGCTGAGTAATATTCCATTGTATATATGTACCACAACTTCTTTATCCATTCGTCTGTTGATGAGCATTGACTTTTCTTCCATGACCTGGCTATTGTAAATAGTGCTGCAATGAACATTGGGGTGCATGTGTCTTTTTGAATTATGGTTTTCCCTGGGTATATGCCCAGTAGTTGGATTTCTGGATCATATGGTAATTCTATTTTTAGATTTTTAAGGAACTTCCATACTGTTCTCCATAGTGGCTATATCAATTTACATTCCCACGAACAGTGAAAGAGGGTTCCCTTTTCTCCACACCCTCTCCAGCATTTGTTGTTTGTAGATATTCTGATGATGCCCATTCTAACTGGTGTGAGGTGATACCTCATTGTAGTTTTGATTTGCATTTCTCTAATAATTCGTGATTTTTGAGAGCTTTTCATGTGCTTATTGGCCATCTGTATTTCTTTTTGGAGAAATGTCTATTTAGATCTTCTGCCCATTTTTGGATTAGGTTGTTTGTTTCTTTAATATTGAGTTGCATGAACTGTTTATATATTTTGGAGATTACTCCTTTGTCCATTGATTCATTTATAAATATTTTCTCCCACTCTGAGGGTTGTCTATTAGTCTTGTTTATGGTTTCCTTTGCTGTGAAAAATCTTTTAAGTTTCATTAGGTCCCATTTGTTTATTTTTGTTTTTATTTCCATTACTCTAGGAAGTGGATCAAAAAAGATTCTGCTGTGATTTATGTCAAAGAGTGTTCTTCCTATGTTTTCCTGTAAGAGTTTTATAGTGTCTGGTCTTACATTTAGGTCTCTAATCCATTTTGAGTTTATTTTTGTGTATGGTGTTAGGGAGTGTTCTAATTTCATTCCTTTCCATGTACCTTTCCAGTTTTGCCAGCACCACTTATTGAAGAGACTGTCTTTTCTCCATTGTATATCCTTGCCTCCTTTGTCATAGATTAGTTGACCATAGGTGCATGGGTTTATCTCTGGGTTTTCTTTCTTGTTCTGTTGAATATTTTTAGGTTTTTGTGCCAGTACCACATTGTCTTGATATCTGTAACTTTGTAGTATAGTCTGAATTCAGGGAGTCTGATTCCACTAGCTCTGTTTTTTTTCCCTCAAGACTGCTTCAGCTATTCAGGGTCTTTTGTGTCTCCATACAAATTTTAACATTTTTTGTTCTAGTTCTGTAAAAAATGTCATTGGTAATTTGATAGGGATTGCATTGAACCTGTAGATTGCTTTGGGTAGTGTAGTCATTTTCACAATATTGATTCTTCCAATCCAAGAACATGGTATACCTCTCCATCTGTTGGTATTATCTTTAATTTCTTTCATCAGTGTCTTATAGTTTTCTGCATACAGGTCTTTTGTCTCCCCAGGTAGATTTATTCTTGGTATTTTATTCTTTTTGTTGCAATATTAAATGGGAGTGTTTCCTTAATTTCTCTTTCAGATTTTTCATCATTAGTGTTTAGGAATGCAAGAGATTTCTGTGTATTAATTTTGTATCCTGCAACTTTACCAAATTCATTGATAGGCTGTAGTTATTTACTGGTGACATTTTTAGGATTCCCTATATATAGTATCATGTCATCTGCAAACAGTGACAGTTTTATTTCTTTCCCAATTTGTGTTCCTTTCATTTCATTTTCTTCTCTGATTGTCATTGCTAGGACTTCGAAAACTATGTTGAGTATAGTGGTGAGAGTGGACATCCTTGCCTTCTTCCTGGTCTTAGAGGAAATGCTTTCAGTTTTTCACCATTGAGAATGATATTGGCTGTGGGTTTGTCATATATGGCCTTTATTATGTTGAGGTAGTTTCCCTCTATGCCCACTTTCTGGAGAGTATTTATCATAAATGGGTGTTCAATTTTGTCAAAAGCTTTTTCTGCATCTACTGAGATGACTATATGGTTTTTATTCTTCAATTTGTTAATATGGTGTACCAAATTGATTGATTTGCATATATTTGAATAATTGTTACATCCTTGGGATAAATTCCACTCAATCATGGTGTATGATCCTTTTAATGTGTTGTTGGATTCTGTTTGCTAGTATTTTTCTGAGGATTTTGCATCTATATTCATCAGTGATATTGCCTGTAATTTTTTTTTTTGTAGTATCTTTGTCTGGTTTTGGCATCAGGGTGAGGGTGGCCTCATAGAATGAGCTTGGGAGTGCTCCTTCCTCTGCAACTTTTTGGAAGAGTTTGAGAAGGATAGGTGTTAACTCTTCTCTAAATGTTTCATAGAGTTCACCTGTGAAGCCATCTGGTTGTGGACTTCTGTTTGTTGGAAAAATTTTAATCACAGTTTCAATTTCATTACTTGTGATTGGTCTGTTCATATTTTCTATTTCTTCCTGATTCAGTCTTGCATGGTTATACCTTTCTAAAAATTTGTCCATTTCTTCCATGTTGTCCATTTTATTGGCCTAGAGTTGCTTGTAGTAGTCTCTTAGGATGCTTTGTATTTCTGCGATGTCTGTTGTAACTTCTCTGTTTTCATTTCTAATTTTATTGATTTGAGTCCTCTCCCTCTTTTTCTTGATGATTCTGGCTAATGGTTTATCAATTTTGTTTACCTTCTCAAATAACCAGCTTTTAGTATTATTGATCTTTGCTATTGTTTTCTTTGTTTCTACTTCATTTATTTCTGTTCTGATCTTTATGATTTCTTTCCTTCTGCTAACCTTGGGTTTTGTTTGTTCTTATTTCTCTAGTTCCTTTAGGTGTAAGGTTAGATTCTTTATTTGAGATTTTTCTTGTTTTTGAGGTAGGCTTGTATAGCTATAAGCTTCCCTCTTATAATTGCTTTTGCTGCATCCCATAGGCTTTGGATCATCATGTTTTCATTGTCATTTGTCTCTAGGTATTTTTTGATTTCCTCTTTGATTTCTTCATTGATCTGTTGGTTATTTAGTAACATATTTTTTAGCCTCCATGTGTTTGTGTATTTTATGGGTTTTTTTCCCCAGTAATTCATTTCTAATCTCATTAGCATTGTAGTCAGAAAAAATGCTTGATATGATTTCAATTTTCTTATATTTACTGAGGCTTGATTTGTGACCAAAGATGTGATCTATCCTGGAGAATATTTCATGTGCACTTGAGAAGAAAGTGTAATCTGCTCTTTATGGATGGAATGTCCTATAAATATCAACTAAATCTATCTGGTCTATTGTGTTATTTAAAGCTTCTGTTTCCTTATTTATTTTCATTTTGTATAATCTCTCCATTGGTGAAAGTGAGGTGTTAAAGTCCCCCACTATTATTGTGTTACTGTTGATTTCCTCTTTTAGAGCTGTTAGCAGTTGCCTTATGTATTGAGGTGCTCCTATGTTGGGTGCATATATATTTATAATTGTTATATCTTCTTGGATTGATCCCTTGATCATTATGTAGTGTTCTCCCTTGTCTATTGTAACATTCTTTATTTAAAGTCTGTTTCATCTGATATGAGTATTGCTACTCCAGCTTTCTTTTGATTTCCATTTGCATGGAATATATTTTTCTATCCCTTGACTTTCAGTCTGTATGTGTCCCTAGGTCCAACGTGGGTCTCTTGTAGACACCATATATATGGGTCTTGTTTTTGTATCCATTCAGCAATCCTATGTCTTTTGGTTGGAACATTTAATCCATTCACATTTAAGGTAATTATTGATATGCATATTCCTATGACCATTTTCTTCATTGTTTTGGGTTTGTTTTTGTAGGTCCTTTTCTTCTCTTGTGTTTCTCACTTAGAGAAGTTCCTTAGCATTTGTTGTAGAGCTGGGTTGGTGGTGCTGAATTCTCTTAGCTTTTGTTTGTCTGTAAAGCTTTTGATTTCTCCATTGAATCTGAATGAGATCCTTGCTGGGCAGAGTAATCTTGGTTGTAGTTTCTTTCCTTTCATCACTTTAAGTATTTCAAGCCACTTCTTTCTGTCTTGTAGAGTTTCTGCTGAGAAATCAGCTGTTAACCTTATTGGAGTTCCTTTATACATTATTTATCATTTTTCCCTTGCTGCTTTTAATAAATTTTCTTTGTCTTTAATTTTTGCAAACTTGATTACTATGTGTCTTAGCATGTTTCTCCTTGGGTTTATCCTGTATGGGATTTGCTGCGCTTCCTGGACTTGAGTGACTATTTCCTTTCTCATGTTAAGGAAGTTTTTGACTATAATCTCTTCAAATATTCTCTCGGTTCCTTTCTCTCTCTCTTCTCCTTCTGGGACCCCTATAATGTGAATGTTGTTGCATTTAATATTGTCCCGGAAGTCTCTTAGGCTGTCTTCATTTCTTTTCATTCTTTTTTCCTTATTTTGTTCCACAGCAGTGAATTCCACCATTCTGTTTTCCAGGTCACTTATGCATTCTTCTGCCTCAGTTATTCTGCTATTGATTCCTTCTAGTGTAGTTTTCATTTCAGTTATTGTATTGTTCATCTCTGTTTGTTTGTTCTTTAATTCTTCCAGGTCTTTGTTAAACATTTCTTGCATCTTCTCGATCTTTGCCTCCATTCTTTTTCCAGGGTCCTGGATCATCTTCATTATCATTATTCTGAATTCTTTTTGTGGAAGGTTGCCTATGTCCACTTCATTTAGTTGTTTCTCTGGGGTTTTATCTTCTTCCTTCATCTGGTACATAGCCCTCTGCCTTTTCATCTTGTCTATCTTTCTATGAATGTGGTTTTTGTTCCACAGGCTGCAGGATTGTAGTTCTTCTTGCTTCTGCTGTCTTCTCTCTGGTGGATGAGGCTATCTAAGAGGCTTGTGTAAGTTTCCTGATGGAAGGGACTGGTGGTGGGTAGAGTTGACTGTTGCTCTGGTGGGCAGAGCTCAGTAACCTTTAGGGCATTCTTAATGTATATAAACTTTGGAAAACTTTTACTCTTAAAACTTGGCTTAAGACACCCAGCATCTATTCTTAATGATAGCTAATATTGTACGTTTAATAATTTTTCTTTATCTTTAACAAGCTGAGCTGAAAGTGGGTTTAAGAGAAGTCATGTCTTTTAGGAGAAGGAAGAATTCAAATAATGATAAAACATAGGACTAAAAACATGTATAGAGAAAAATAAAAGTCATTCCAGGTAATAAAATTTGGTAAAAGGGTATTTGTGAGAAGAGGACACTGCAAAGTGCTTTCTGAAAATATGAGCAAAACAGTTTTACAGAATGGTCAAAATGTTTTATAGGTTTTATTGTTTTATAGGTCAAAATGCTATATTGAGGCCAGATTCTGGGGCCTTCTGATTGCCAGGCTTAGAAGTTTGAATTTTACCTCATCCCTTAAAACCTAGAGAAGACCTTTGCTTCCATAAATAAAAGGACAGCATTACTTCCTGTTAGTCATGATATCAGAATTATTGGTTCTGTCAGTCCTGATATTGTCTTTTGGGCTTGTTTGTTTTTCTTTCTTTAATAAAGTAATCCAGTTCAGTGAAAACAAGTTAAAAAATACCAAAATAACCAAATTATAAAATAAAAGCCTTACATATATTCCAAACAGTCAGTTTGGTATACTTTCCAGAGAAATATATACATACATATCACACACACACATACATGCAGAGTCTTAATAAACAAGCTACCTCTTTGTAATTATATATTTCTTCCCTTGACATTACATGAATATATTTATGTAGAAGAATTATCAATCTAACTTATAATATTTATGAGTTAAAAACATTTTGGTGAAAAAATACTTAAAAACCATTAGAAATTCACAGTCCCACCATGGTTAGAAATGTAATATTTATATTTATGATACAAACTAATGTTTTCCCAAAACCTATTCTATCCCACCTTCAAAAGGTTAATCCTCATTGAAAAACTGATATGCATCTTTCTTTCTTTTACAAAGAAATATATAATATACAAAAATAATATTATATAAAATATATATACCCATTAAAAACACATACATATGTGTGCACATATACACATTTGAATGCATGCACACATATGCATTTTAATGAAATTGAAATAATTTCATACTCCCAGGACTGAAACTTGCATTTTTAATTTAACACATCATAGAAAAGGGGCACCTAGTTCTTCTTAATGGATTAGCAGCATGGATGCACTCAGCCACTTTTCTTACTGTTGAAAATGATAGTTATTTTCTTACTCTGGTTTTGAGTCCTATTTATTTTATGAATTTATAACATTTTTGGCTATGAATACAATGTGAATACACTTCTTGTTTGCCCAAAACTCTAGTCCAAAGTGTGCCTCCATTGTTGAACTTTCTGGAGAACATTCCATCTGACCAAATCTCCAAACAAGTTCTGTAGCTCAGTAATCATATGCTTATCCATCAACCACATTGAAAAAAATAAATAAATAAAACAATTAAATTCCTAGTATGGGCCACAAACTGTGCGTGTTGTTAAGAATCCAACCTTATTTGAAGTCTAATCCTTGCTCTCAAGCAGCAGCAGGTTGAGAAATGAATGAACTATACTGCAAAGTTTTAAATGTTTTTTAGAGATTTAATTTTGTCCCCCATACAATCTAGACTCATTTGTCTATATGATCCAGATATTCCTCAGATTGTTGGAGGACTGCTGCTAGGTACAGACATCATATGTTCTTTATATGCTTGACAGACTTAGGAGTATTTTTGTGAAAAAAATCACCCTAAAACAGAGACCTGCAAGAAACATAATTTTTGATTTGAGGCAAGTAAGAGGTCTGATCTTAGGGTAAAGACAGGAAAAATGATGCCCATGTAGTGTTGTGTGTCAAAACTATGACGTTTCAAAATTCCTGCTTAAAATCCCAACGCCATTACTTTTTAGCTGTGGAATTTTGGTATGGTATTTGATCTCCCTGTGCCTCAATTTCTCAATCTATAAACTTATGACTTTAAAGTTACATGCCCCATGGAATAGTTGTAAGGATTAAATAAAAAAGTACTAATCATAGTGCCCCTCCGAAAAGAAGAATAAATATATAAATGATCTCATAAATTAAATAAATAAGGTCAATAAATTTTACCTACTATTTTATTGGTATTAATTTTATTCATATTGTTTTATGGGATCATACTAGGGTTTTAACTCAATTGGGCAAAAAACAAAAATAAAAAAAATATAAAAACAAGTAAAAGATCTGAATTATGATAATTTCCAGGGACCATGAGGGTCAGACAGAATCTGTAGTGGTTAATGTGGTCGACAATTGTGTCAAGAGTCTCCCAGAACACCTCCAGATTCAGTGATTTGCTAGGGTAAGTCACAGGAATCTGTGTATAATTATACTCATGACTATAATTTATTATAGCAAAAGGATACAAAGTTAAGTTAGCAAAGGGAAAAGGCACATGGAACAGTCCAGAGAAAACCAGGGGCAAGCTTCTAAGGGTCTTCTCATGGTGTTCTCATACCAGACACACAATTTCTCAAACAATGAGTTATGATCACGCATGTGAAATGTTGTCTACCAGGGAAGCTCATTACAGAATCATCACCAGGGTTTTTATTAGTGCGTGGTCATGTAAACGTACTCTGCCTCATAATGTACCAAAATTCTGGACCCCTGAAGGAAAAACAGGTATGTAGAATAAACCATATGCTTGTACAAAGAGTTTAAGCATGATAAGCTACATTTATCAGTTCTTGGAAAGGTAAGAAATCTAAATTCCTGGATGCCAGGCAAAGGCCAACCTTGCAAGGAAGACTTTCTAGGGAGAGCAGTATTGGGCCTGCTCAGTTACTTTCTGCATAGCAATGAAAAAGGGAATATTGACAATGAAGACACAAGTGCATATAACAACAAAGCCACAATGAAGGTAGAAATGTTTTTCATGGAAGTAGTGACATATGACATGTAATATTTACATTTATAATAAAGTTATCTCCCCAAACTTCTATTCCACTGCCAGGCAGTAACCTCCACATAGGGGAATTAGCACTCAGGCCAAATATTAGTGCTCTCAGTCTTGAGAATTTTAAAACCCCGTAGCAACAGTTGTATCATGGATGTTGGCAGTTGCATCTTTCCTACCTTTTTCTTTCTTCTTTTTGCCCTCTGGGACTGACAATTTTGGTCTAGAAATCATCAATAGAGATGGCAAGTGGGTACCAATGTAGTGGTGCCTTTGATAAGTATTTACTCTGACAAAGTAACAACTGGACAGAATAGGAAAGAAGGAAAATTATGGGGACTATTGAACAGGCAAGAATCGATTGGGGATTAACATGAACCAACTCACTGACAACTCTAGGACTAGGTGAGAGATACCTAAGAAAGACTGGAGTTCCTGCAGAACTAAGAAACTCGTTTTTTGCATATTCCCTTTTCCCTGGCTTTGTGCATTATTCAACAAAATTATATTGAGCATCTTTGTCAGGAAAACACATGTTGAAAATAAATCAGTGAATCAGACAGCAGAACTCCCTGCTTTCATGGAGTTTACATGCTGGTAAGTACAGATCTTAAACACAGCCTGAATTTGCTAAATAGATCTTTTACACCTATATTCAAATCATATAAAATTCTCAAGGGAACAAAGCTAAGGATGATGACTAAATTCTTTCCCTAGAAAACTCTTGCCTACTTATGATTAAAGGATTGTCAAATCACCTTCAAATAAAATAAAAATAATACCCTGCTTTCATTTCACCATGTGAACTTCATGATAAAATATTTACTTACTGTATCCAAACAAGGCACTGGAGTTTGGCAAGACTTGCTCTTAAATGATCCATTCAGTCCTTCAGTGAACACTAAGTCCATTCAATCTGAGTCTATTCAATTATTAGATATTTCTCAAGTACCTTATTAGAGGCATTCCATATTCTAAGCATTCAAATACAGGATTTATTTAATCACCTACTCTAGGTAGTGCCAAAAATCTGTAATTTCTGATATGAATTATGTTCTTCCCTTTAAAAATTTGGGACAGTTTCTCACCTTTATAGCTCCTGACACTTCTCCTTTCTTTTAAAATTTCTCAGTATGCAATGACAGCTGCTCAGATATAACATTGGCAGGTTCCTTCAGCATCCAGAGATATGACTCCTGACTCTGCTGCATAAATGAATGTGTAAATGCAGACTTCCTATAAATGTGGCATTCAGAACCATCACACCTAATGACACTCCCATCATTGGCTACCAATGTAGTTAATCAGCAATATCTCCATGATAACTTTGATTCATCCAAGAGTGATCTATCACTCATGATAGATCCTCTTAAGTGTTTAATTCACCATCATGGCCATGTAGTTTGTTTTGGCTCAATATCTGTTGCTGGGGAGGGAGGACCAGGCAAGGAAAGTGTAATTCACATTGTTGACAAGCTGAAACAAGTTGTCAACAGATTTTTACAAGGACACTGTCAAACATAATTGGAAGCAATGTGGCAGAGCTGTTGATTCTTGGGAATTGACATCTGCAAAGAGTCTAGTTGTCAATCTCAAGTCACGTGGCTCTGCTAGAGAAGAAAGGACAAAACTTCCTATAAGGAAAAAAAAATAACAGCTTTGAGGGGAAGAGGACTGGGAAGCCACAATTATTTTGAGGTGACTCGCTGTAGGTGCACAAAACAAAAAGATCTTAATGTCACATAGCTGTTATATCTATACACACATTGATGTTACCATCACTGCCATTTATGAATGGGTAAGATGCATATTTAGCAACTGACCTTCAAATGACATACAACAATGCACACACACACACACACACACACACACACACATACATTTTTGGTGTATGATTTTGGACTATAGTTAGAAAAACCCTAAACTATACTAAAAATTCCTGAACAGAAGACCTGAGTGTTTTTACTGTCTTTTCTACTTACAGTGGGATCATGTATAAGTTGATTCATCTCTTTGCATCTCAATTTCTTCACCTGTAAAATGACAAAATTGAACACAATATATAGTTTCCCCCAACATTTTTTTCTAGCCCAAATATTTATTTAGTAAATATTTCTAGGCTAAATGTATAGACAAATACAGATTTATAGGTAGACATAGATATCTGAATTACTGGATGTCACATAAGATTTACCCGTGTTTATAGTCCATTTTCAAATAAGACATAATCATGAAAGCTTGTGTGATTCATAAATAAAAAGAAAGACAGAAATGAACAAACAAAAGAGAGGGAATAACATAACAGGCAAAAACAAAAAGAAAGAATTGAAAGTTTGAAAATTATTACTATGAAATTACCTGGCTCCCAGTAAGAACTTTTAAAATATTTAATACATATTTGCTGATTTTAGATGATCTTGAGACTAATAGGGGGTGTTAAATGTTAGAATAAAACAACATGCTTAAAAGTTCATGAACATGGGTTGTGTTAAAAACAAACTATAACTTGCTTTAGTGGTGGATTTATTATTACTGTTGAAAGAATTTTGAGGCTCCTATAAGTACAATTAGCAAATAATGCCATCAAACCCATGGAACTCTCAGTGAATGAATTATCATTAATGAGATGATAATGGGAAGACTGAACCCATTTCTTGACCTCACTTCTCAACAAAAAGCAGTCAAAATGTAAGCATGTAATGGCATTTTTCAATTTTTAATAATAATAGTAGTAATAATATAGGCATTACCTTGTTATATTTTGCTTCACGTTATTGTGTTTCACAGATATGCCATTTTTTACAGGTTGAAAATCTGTAGCAACCCTGCATTGAGTAAGCCTGTCAGCACCATTTTTCCAACAGCATTTGCTCACTTCGTGTCTCTGTGTCACATTTTAATAATTCTCCCAATATTTCAAAATTTTTACTATTGTTACGTGTGTTATGGTGATCTTTGATATTACAATTGTGATTGTTTTGGGGGACCATGAATCATGCCCATGTAAGACAGAAAACTTAATAAATGTTGTGTGTGTTCTATTTTACCAACCAGACATTCCCCCATGTCTTTCCCTAGCCTCAGGCCTCCCTATTCCCTGAGATACAACAGTATTGAAGTTAGGCCAACTAATAACCTGACAATGACCTCTAAGTGTTCAATTGAAAGGAAGAGTCACATGTCTCTCACTTTAAATCAAAAGCTAGAGGGCTTCCCTGGTGGCGCAGTGGTTGAGAGTCTGCCTGCCAATGCAGGGGACGCGGATTCGTGCCCTGGTCTGGGAAGATCCCACATGCTATGGAGCAGCTGGGCATGTGAGCCATGGCCGCTGAGCCTGCGCGTCCGGAGCCTGTGCTCCGCAACGGGAGAGCCCACAACTGTGAGAGGCCCACGTATGGCAAAAAAAAAAAAAAAAAAAAAAGCTAGAAATGGTTAAGCTTAGTGAAGAAGGTGTGTTTAAAGAAATATAGGTCAAAAGCTAGACCTCTTTCACCAAACAGTTAGCCAAGTTTTGAATGCAAAAAGGAAGTTATTGAAGGAAATTAGAAGTGCTACTGCAGTGAACACACAAATGATAAAAAGCCAAACAGCCTTATTGCTGATATGGAGAAAGTTTTATTGGTCTGGACAGAAGATGAAACCAGCCACAGCATCCCCTTAAGCCAAAGCCTAATACAGAGCAAGGTGCTAACTCTCTTCAATTCCATGAAAGCTGAGTCAGGTGAGGAGGCTGCAGAAGAAAATTTGAAGCTGGCAGAGCTTGGTTCATGAGGTGTAAGGAGAGAAGCCATTGCCATAATATGAAAGTGCAAGGTGAAGTAGCAAGTGCTAATGTAGGAGCTGCAGCAAGTAAATCAGAATATCTATCTAATTCATGAAAGTGACTACATTAAATAACAGATTTTCAATGTAGACAAAACAGCCTCATATTGGAAGAAGATGACATCTAGGACTTTAATACCTAGAGAGGAGATGTCAATGCCTGGTTTCAAAGCTTCAAAGGATAGGCAGACTCTCTTGTTAGGGGCTAATGCAACTGGTGATATTAAGCTGAAGCCAATGCTCATTCATTGTAGTGAAAATCCTAGGGCCCTTAAAAATTATGCTAAGTCTTCTCTGCCTGTGCTCTATAAATGGAACAACAAGGCATGGGTGGCAGCAATCTGTCCACAACATGGCTTACTGAATATTTTAAGCCCACTATTGAGACCTACTACTCAGAAGGAAAAGAAGAGAAGAGAAAGGAAAAAGAAAAGAAAAGGGGAAATATTATTTTCAAAATATGACTGCTCATGGATAATTTACCTGGTCACCCAAGAACTCTGATGGAGATGTACAATGAGATTAATGTTTTCATGCGTGCTAACACAACATCCATTCTGCAGCTCATGGATCGAGAAGTAATTTTTATTTTCAAGACTGATTATTTAAGAAATATATTTTGTGAAGCTATAGCCACCATAGGTAGAGATTCTTCTTATGGAGCTGGGCAAAATAAATTGAAAACTTTGTGGGAAGAGTTACCTTTGTAGATGGCATTAAGATCATTCTTGATTCATGGGAAGACATCAAAATATCAACATTAACAGGAGTTTAGAAGTTAATTACAACACTTATAGATGACTTTGAAGGGTTCAAAACATTAGTGGAAGAAGTTATTGCAGATGTGATGGAAATAGAAACAGAACTAGAATTAGAAGTGGAGCTTGAAGATGTGACTGAATTGCTACAATCTCAGGATAAAACTTTAATGTATGAGGAGTTGCTTCTTACAGAGGAGCAAAGAAAATCTTCTTTTTTTGAGATGGAATCTACTCCTGGTGAAGATGCTGTGAAAATTGTTGAAATAACATAATGTAATTTAATTTTATCTGTTTTATATATTTCAAAACACACACACAGAACTGTGGTTTCTTGGTTATTGCCCTTTAGTGGACATCTGTCAATTTATACAATGTCCATCTATTTTTAAAATGGCCATTAGATTTACCAATTGCCCAATGTGTAAAGGGCACCTGAAAACATTCTTTCTGGTGTGTGAATCAGCACAAAGTGCAGGCTCACATACTCCACGCAGCTTCCTAATCATTTTTTGGAAAGGCTATTTGTCCTAAATGCTATCTATTAGAGGAACAGAGTTATTGATTTATAAAGTTATTGATTTCAAGCTTGAGTGCATCCTTCAAGTCTAAACAGGCACACAAGAAGCATGCTATTCATTCCTTGAAGAAAGAAACATAAATCACCAGGCATTTCAGGAAAACCCGTCATAAAAGTTTGAATCCAAATGAAAAATACATTAAAACAAAAAGAAATGAATAATTTATGGGCAAAACGAGAATTGAGACACATACCCATTATTTTCTTAGAAATGGAACCATGATATGCCTGGTTTGCAACTTTTTGTTTGTTTGCTTTTACTTAACACTTATGAATGAAGAGCTAGAGCATGCTGCAGGCTCCAAGAATTGACTACTAGGTTATTTTTGTTTTTGTTGTTTTTAATGTGGTATAAGGTTATAGATATTCCATCTTATTCTTTCTCAGCTATTAATTTAAATTTCATGTGTCTCTGGACAGCCTAGATATTGAATGCTTTGAATTCAGGTGGTCAACTCTGACCCACCCAATGGTCATCTCTTGATTAAGAATCAGAATTAGACTGCTTCCTTCACTAGAGGTCTGGATATACATCATAAAGATAAAGAGATTGGTATTTTTGCTTATAAGATCATATATTTTCTGTTTGAAAACATTCATTGTTTTGAATAATTTTTTAAATTCTTGATTTTTAAATTTGTTTTCTTGCCTCCTGTCCTCCTTCCATCATCATCATGCCCAGGTAACCAATATTAAACAGCCTGTGTCTATCATTCTATGTGTTTTCTTAGACTCATGGAATCATAGACAAACACACACATGCACACATTCACTGAGGTTTTTTGTTAGCAGTTTTGCAAAAATATTTTATTATGTATAAGCAACTGATACTAACAAATATATATAATGTAAGGGAAATGGCCCTGCATTGTTGAAAATATTGTAAATTACTACAGTCTTTTGAGAAAGTAATTTGGAGACATTTATCAAATATTTGAAAATGGATATATCCATCAAGGTAGCAATTCTAACTCTAGGTATGTGTTCTAAAAAATATATCCATGGGACTAAAGAGGAGAGAGTACAATCATGACCATTGCAGCATCATCTCAATAGTGAAAATTGTTTACCTTGTAGAAGCATCTTAGAATTTCTTCAATTGAAAAATGGTTAGATAAATTGTGAATATTCATAATGTGAGACTGTGTACGAGCCAGAACCAAGTTCTTCATTAGGCTCAGTAGACACAGTGAACAGGGCCCATACAAATACTTTAATTTTAATTTCTTTTAAAATCAGAGAAAATTAATATAATAATAATATAATAATTATTCTATCCTGGATTATATTAATTTTTTTACAAATATAGTCATAAAGGATCATTTATGATATTGCTTTTTGCTTGTTTGTTTGTTTGTTTTGTGGTACACGGGCCTCTCACTGTTGTGGCCTCTCCCGTTGCAGAGCACAGGCTCTGGACGCGCAGGCTCAGCGGCCATGGCGCACAGGCCTAGCCGCATCGCGGCATGTGGGATCTTCCCAGACCGGGACACGAACCCGTGTCCCCTGCATCAGCAGACGTAATCTCAACCACTGAGCCACCAGGGAAGCCCTATGATATTACTTTTTTAATGTAAAAAAGGGGCCCATTAGGGCAAATTTTGGTAGAGACCATAAATATTATACTTCAGTTCTGCTTTCATCTGTTAAAAGTAATGATGTATATTTGTATATGGTGCAATGTTAATATTTCCAAGGTAACTTAAAAAGCTCAACCAGCAATATTTTGAACAATATGAATATTATTCCACAAAATATTTTAAAAGACAGCAGAATTTTATATATAAAGTATATAAATACAAAAGCCAATTGGAAGAATGCACAATTTAGCTTAAAAATAAGAGATACAGTGCAAGTGGCTTGAGGGTATGTGTATGAAGGGACCTTTTAATTTTGTCTTTATATTCTTAGACATTTCTTGGATTATTTTACAACAAGATTGTGGATTTGAGTTATAATAAAAGTCTCTAAAATATCCTGTTCTGGTTACTTTTTTGCATAGCAAATTGAAACAAAACTTACTGCTTAAAGCAATATTTCTTATTTTGTTCTCAAATTCTGAATGTCAACAACTTGGACAGAGTACAGAATAGATATCTTGTCTCTGCTCCATCATGTCTGGGGCCTCAGCTTGAGAGGATTAAAGACTGGCTATAACATGATGGCTGGGGGCTGCAATTATCTGACATGTCTGGTGCCTGTGCTGGGATGAATTGAGGACTAGTTCTGTTGACTGTGGTGCATGCATGCAATCTCAACATGTCACTTGGCTTTCTCACAGAAGGCAACCTCGGGGCAGCTGGACTATCTAAATAACAGCTGGAGCTTCAAGCATGAATGTTCCAATGGATAAAGTAAAACTTCCATCACCTTTTACAATCAAGCCTTGGAAATTTTAATGTCACTTCTGACATATTCAAAGCAGTTGTAAACTTCTGCCTCCATCACCAAATCTGTATGTTCACACTATAAAAGAGCATGTGCGATGTTGTCATGGCCATCTTTTGTAGATACAACTAGCCACAGTCTGCCCTCCTATCATGAAAATGTACATCCCTCCAACATAAAAAATATACTCATGCCCTCTGCTAAGACTCCTAAAATTGTTCCCCATTATGGGAGAAAATACTTGCAAATGATGTATCTGATGAGTGGCTTATTTCCAAAATATATAAGGAACTTCTACAATTCAGTCGCAAAATACAAATAATTCAATTAAAAATGGGTAAAGAACTTGAATAGCATTTCTCCAAAGAAAACATACAAATGGGCAATAAGAATATGTAAAGATGCTCAATATTGTTCATCATCAGGGAAATGCAAGTCGAAACCACAATTAAATATCACTTCATGTCTGTTAGGATGTCTGTTATCAAACAAACAAAAAAAAAAAAAAAGAAAAAAAAGATAGTAAGTTTTGGTGAGAAGAAAGTGGAATGCATGTGCACGGTTGGTGGGAATGTAAAATGGTGCCTCCACTATGGATAATATATGAAGGTTCCTTAAAAACTTAAATATAAAACTACCATATGGTCTAGCAATCACACTCTTAGGTATATATCCAAAAGAATTGAAAATAGGGGAGACCTTCAAGGTGGTGGAAGAGTAAGACATGGAGATCATCTTCTTCCCCACAGATACATCAGAAATACATCTACATGTGTAACAACTCCTACAGAACACCTACTGAACAATGGCAGAAGACCACAGACTTCCCGAAAGGAAAGAAACTCCCCGTGTACCTGGGTAGGACAAAAGAAAAAACAGAGACAAAAGAATAGGGATGGGACCTGCACCTCGGGGAGGGAGCTGTGAAGGAGGAAAAGTTTCCACACACTAGGAAGCCCCTTCACTGATGGAAAAAGGGTGGTGGGGGGGAAGTTTCAGAGCCACGGAAGAGAGCACAGCAACAGGGGTGCAGAGGGCAAAGCGGAGAGATTCCCACACAGAGGATCAGTGCTGACCAGGACTCACTAGCCTGAGAGGCTTGTCTGCTCACCCATCTGGGCGGGTGGGGACTGGGAGCTGAGGCTTCGGCTTCAGAGTTCAGATCCCAGGGAGAGGACTGGGTGTGGCTGCGTGAACACAGCCTGAAGGAAGCTAGTGCACCACAGCTAGCTGGGAGGGAGTCCGAGAAAAAGTCTGGACCTGCCTAAGAGGCAAGAGACCATTGTTTCGAGGTGCACGAGGAGAGGGGATTCAGAGCACTGCCTAAACAAGCTCCGGAGATGGGCATGAGCCATGGCTATCAGTGTGGACACCAGAGACAGGTATTAAATGCTAAGGCTGCTGCTGCAGCCGCCAAGAAGCCTGTGTGCAAGCACAGGTCACTATCCACTCCTCCCCTCCCAGGAGCCTGTGCAGCCCATCACTGCCAGGGTCCCGTAATCCAGGGACAACTTCCCTGGAGAATACATGACACACCACAGGCTGTTGCAATGTCATACTGGCCTCTGCTGCTGTAGTTTTGCCCCTCATTCTGTACCCCTCCCTCCCCCTGGTCGGAGTAGGCCAGAGCCCCCTAATCTGCTGCTACTTTAAATCCGTACTGTCTGAGCTATGAACACATGCCCTCAGGCGACCTACATGCAGAGGCAGGGCCAAATCCAAAACTGAATACCAGGAGCTGTGGGAACAAAGAAAAGAAAGAGAAATCTCTCCCAGCAACCTCAAGAGCAGTGGTTTAAATCTCCACAATCAACTTGATGTACCCTGCATCTCTGGAATACCTGAATAGACAATGAATCATCCCAAAATTGAGGCGGTGGACTTTGGGAGCAACAATATACATATTTTTTTTCCCATTTTTTTCTCTTTGTGAGTGTATATGTGTTTGCTTCCTTGTGTGATTTTTGTCTGTATAGCTTTGCTTTTACCATTTGTCCTAGGGTTCTGTCTGTACATTTTTTTTTTTTTAGTATAGATTTTAGAGCTTGTAATCATTAGTGGATTTGTTTTTTGGTTTGGTTGCTGTCTTCTTTCTTTGTATTTTTTTTAAATTACTTTTTAATTTTTTTTATTTTGAATTACTTTATTTTATTTTTCTCTTTCTTTCTTATTTTTGCTCCCTTTTCTTCTGAGCAGTGTGCCTGACAGGGTCTTGGTGCTCCAGCCAGATGTCAGGCCTGTGCCTGTGAGGTGGGAGAACTGAGTTCAAGATATTGGTCACCAGAGACTTACCGGCTCCACATAATATTAAACAGCAAAAGCTCTCCTACAGATCTGCATCTCAGTGCTAAGACCCAGCTCCACTCAACAACCAGCAAGTTACAGTGCTGGACACCCTATGCCAAACAACTAGCAAGACAAGAGCACAACCACACATTAGCAGAGAGGCTGCCTAAAATCATAATAAGGTCACAAACACCCCAAAACACACCACTGGACACAGACCTGTCCACCAGAAAGACAAGATACAGACTTATCAACCAGAGCACAGGCACTAGTTCCTCCACCAGGAAGCCTACATAACACACTGAACCAACCTTAGCCACCAAGGGCAGACACCAAAAACAATGTGAACTACGAACCAGC
The DNA here is from genome assembly GCF_963924675.1 of Phocoena phocoena. Lineage (NCBI taxonomy): Eukaryota > Metazoa > Chordata > Mammalia > Artiodactyla > Phocoenidae > Phocoena > Phocoena phocoena. The sequence goes on along the minus strand of NC_089223.1, from coordinate 99,642,143 downwards.
AGCCTGTGAAAAGGAGACCCCAAACAGAGTAAGTTAAGCAAAATGAGAAGACAGAGAAACACACAGCAGATGAAGGAGCCAGGTTAAAACCTAGCAGAACAAACAAATGAAGAGGAAATAGGTAGTCTACCTGAAAAAGAATTCAGAGTGGTGATAGTAAAGATGATTCAAAATCTTGGAAATAGAATGGAGAAAATAAAAGAAACATTTGACAAGGACCTAGAAGAACTAAAGAGCAAACAAACAATGATGAACAACACAATAAATTACATTAAAAATTCTCTGGAAGGAATCAATAAGAGAATAACTGAGGCAGAAGAACGCATAAGTGCCCTGAAAGGTAAAATAGTAGAAACAACTACTTCAGAAGAGAATAAAGAAAAAGAATGAAAATAATTGAGGGCACTGGGACAACATTAAGCACACCAATATTCAAATTATAGGGGTCCCAGAAGATGAAGAGAAAAAGAAAGGGACTGAGAATATATTTGAAGAGATTATAGTTGAAAACTTCCATAATATGGGAAAGGCAAAGTCAATCAAGTATAGGAAGTGCAAATAGTCCAATACAGGATAAATCCAAGGAGTAACATGACAAGACACATATTAATCAAACTATCAAAAATTAAATACAAAGAAAAAATATTAAAAGTAGCAAGTGAAAAACAACAAATAACATACAAGGGATTCCACAAAAGGTTAATGGCTGATCTTTCAGCAGAAACTTTGCAGGCCATAAAGAAGTGGCAGGACATATTTAAAGTGATGAAAGGGAAAAACCTACATCTAAGATTACTCTACCCATCAAGGGTTTCATTCAGATTAGATAGAGAAATTAAAACCTTTACAGAGAAGCAAAATTTAAGAGAAATCAGCACCACCACACCAGCATTACAACAAATGCTAAAGGAACTTCTCTAGTCAGAAAACACAAGAGAAGGAAAAGACCTACAATAACAAACCCAAAACAATCAAGAAAATTGTAATGTGAATATACATATCAATAATTATTTTAAATGTACATGGATTAAATTCTCCAATCAGAAGGCATAGAAAGGCTGAATGAATACAAAAACAAGACCCATATATATGCTGTCTACAAGAGACTCACTTCAGACCTAGGGACACATACAGACTGAAGTGAGGGGATGGAAAAAGATATTCCATGCAAATGGAAATCAAAAGAAAGCTAGAGTAGCAATTCTAAGATCAGAAAAAAGTAGAGTTTAAACTAAAGACTATTCCAAGAGACAAAGAAGGACACTATATAATGATCAAGGGATCAATCCAAGAAGAAGATACAACAATTGTTAAATATTTATGCACCCAACATAGGAGCACCTCAATACATAAGGCAAATGCTAAGGGGAAATCAACAGTAACACAATCATAGTAGGGAACTTTAACACCCCACTTTCACCAATGGACAGATCATCCAAAATGAAAATAAATAAGGAAACAAAAGCTTTAAATGATACATTAAGCAAGATGGACTTAATTGATATTTATAGGACATTACATCCAAAAACAACAGAATACCCTTTCTTCTCAAGTGCTCATGGGACATTCTCCAGGATAGATCATATCTTGGGCCACAAATCAAGCCTTGGTAAATTTAAGAAAATTGAAATCATATCAAATATCCTTTTTGACCACAACATTATGAGACTAGATATCAATTACAGGCAAAATCTATAAAAATACAAACACATGGAGGCTAAACAATACAATACTTAATAACAAAGAGATCACTGAAGAAATCAAAGAAAATCAAAAGACAATGAAAACATGATGATCCAAAACCTATGGGATGCAGCAAAAGCAGTTCTAAGAGGAAAGTTTATAGCACTACAATCCTACCTCAAGAAACAAGAAACATCTCAAATAAACAACTTAACATTACACCTAAAGCAATTAGAGAAAGAAGAACAAAAAAACCCAAAGTTAGCAGACAGAAGAAATTATAAAGTTCAGATCAGAAATAAAAGAAAACAAATGAAGAAAACAATAGCAAAGATCAATAAAACTAAAAGCTAGTTCTTTGAGAAAATAAACAAAATTGATAAACCATTAACCAGACACATCAAGAAAAAAAGGGAGAAGACTCAAAGCAATAGAATTAGAAATGAAAAAGGAGAAGTAACAACTGACAATGCAGAAATACAAAGGGTCATGAGAAATTACTATAAGCAACTATATGCCTATAAAATGGGCAACCTGGAAGAAATGGACAAATCCTTAGACAAGCACAACCTTCCGAGGCTGAACCAGGAAGAAATAGAAAATATAAACAGACCAATTAAAAGCACTGAAATTGAGACTGTGATTAAAAATCTTCTAACAAACAAAAGCCCAGGACCAGATGGCTTCACAGGTTAATTCTATCAAACATTTAGAGAAGAGTTAATACCTATCCTTCTCAAACTCTTACAAAATATAGCAGAGGGAGGAAAACTCCCAAACACATTCTATGTGGCCACCCTCACCCTGATACCAAAACCAGGCAAAGATGTCACAAAGTAATAAAACTACAGGCCAATATCACTGATGAACATAGATGGAAAAATCCTCAACAAAATACTAGCAAACAGAATCCAACAGCACATTAAAGGGATCATACACCATGAACAAGTTGGGTTTATTCTAGGAATGCAAGGAATCTTCAATATATAGAAGTCAATCAATGTGATACACCATATTAACAAATTGAAGGACAAAAACCATGTGATAATCTCAACAGATGCATAAAAAGCTTTTGACAAATTTCAAGACCCATTTATGATAAAAACCCTCCAGAAAGTAGGCATAGAGGGAACTTTCCTCAACATAATAAAGTCCACATATGACAAACCCACAGTCAACATCATTCTCAATGGTGAAAAACTGAAACCATTTCCACTAAGATCAGGAGCAAGACAAGGTTGCCCACTCTCACCACTATTATTCAACATAGTCTTGGAAGTTTTAGCCACATCAATCAGAGAACAAAAAGAAATAAAAGGAATCCAAATCACAAAAGAATAAGTAAAGCTGTCACTGTTTGCAGATAACATGATACTATACGTAGAGAATCTTAACGACACTACCAGAAAACTGCTAGAGTTAATCAATGAATTTGGTAACGTAGCAGGTTGCAAAATTAATGCACAGAAATCTATTGCATTCCGATACACTAATGATGAAAAATCTGAAAGAGAAATTAAGGAAACACCCCCATTTACCAATGCAATGAAAAGAATAAAATACCTATGTATAAACCTACCTAAGGAGACAAAAGGCCTGTATGCAGAAAATTTTAAGACACTGGTGAAAGAAATTAAAATGATACAAACAGATGGAGAGATATACCATGTTCTTGGATTGGAAGAATCAGCATTGTGAAAATGACTATACTACCCAAAACAATCTACAGATTCAATGCAATCCCTATCAAAATACCAACGGCATTTTTCACAGAACTAGAACAAAAATTTTTACCATTTGTATGGAAACAAAAAAGACCCCGAACAGCCAAAGCAATTTTGAGAAAGAAAAACGGATTTGGAGGAATCAAGCTCCATGACTTCAGACTGTACTACAAAGCTACAATAATCATGACAATATGGTACTGGCACCAAAACAGAAATATAGATCAATGGAACAGGATAGAAAGCCCAGAGATAAACCCATACACATATGGTCATCTTATCTTTGGTAAAGAAGGCAAGAATATACAATGGAGAAAAGACAGCCTCTTCAATAAGTGATGCTGGGAAAACTGCACAGCTACATGTAAAAGAAAGAAATTAGAACACTCCCTAACACCATACACAAAAATAAACTCGAAATGGATTAAAGACCTAAATGAAAGGCCAGATGCTATAAAACTCTTAGAGGAAAACATAAGCAGAACACTCTATGACATAAATCACAGTAATATCCTTTTTGATCAACCTCCTAGAGAAATGGAAATAAAATTAAAAATAAACAAATGGGATCTAAGGAAACTTAAAAGCTTTTGCACAGAAAAGTAAAACATAAACAAGATGAAAAAACAACCCTCAGAATGGGATAAAATATTTGCAAATGAAGCAACTGAGAAAGGATTAATCTCCAAAATTTGCAAGCAGCTCAATATCAGAAAAAATCAAACAACTTGATCCAAAAATAGGAAGAAGACCTAAATAGACATTTCTCCTAAGTAGATATACAGATAGCCAACAAGCACATGAAAGAATGCTCAACATCACTAATCATTAGAGAAATGTAAATCAAAACTACAATGAAGTATCACCTCATGCCAGTCAGAATGGCCATCATCAAAAAATCTACAGACAATAAATGCTGGAGAGGGTGTGGAGAAAAGGGAAACCTCTTGCACTGTTGGTGGGAATGTAAATTGATATCAGCACTATGGAGAAAAGTACAGAGGTTGCTTAAATAGCTAAAAACAGAAGTACTATATGACCCAGCAATCCCAGTACTGGGCATATACCCTGAAAAAGTCATAATTCAGAAAGAGTCATGTACCACAATATTCACTGCTGCTCTATTTACAGTAGCCAGGCATGGAAGCAACCTAAGTGTCCATCGACAGATGAATGGATAAAGAAGATATGGCACATATATGCAATGGAATATTACTCAGCCATACAAAGAAATGAAATTGAGTTATTGTTGTGAGGTGGATGGACCCATAGTCTGTCATACAGAGTGAAGTAAGTCAGAAAGATAAAAACAAATACTTTATGCTAACACATACGTAGGGAATTTCAAAAAAAAAGTGGTTCTGATGAACTTAGGGGAAGGACAAGAATAAAGACGTAAATGTAATGAAAGGACTTGAGGATATGGGGAAGGTGAAGGGTAAGCTGGGACAAAGTGAGAGTGGTATGGATTTATATATACTACCAAATGTAAAATAGATAGCTAGTGGGAAGCACCTGCATAGCACAGTGCATAGATCAGCTCAGTGCATTTTGTCCACGTAGAGGGTTGGGATAGGTAGGGTGGTAGGGAGACATAAGAGGGACGAGATATGGGGATATATGTAAATGTATAGCTGATTCACTATGTTATAAAGCAGAAACTAACACACCATTTTAAAGCAATTATACTCCAATAAAGATGTTAAAAAAATAAAGAATTGAAAATAAGATTTAGACATAATATCTGAACTCCATCTTTATTGAAGCATTATTCACAATTGCCAAGATAGCTAAACAATCCAAATAACTATCAACAGATGAATAGATAAATAATATACATATCTATGCAATGCAATATTATTCCACCTTTAAAAAAAGGAAATTCTACTATTTGCATTTGCGAATTTGAAGAAATCACCTTAAGTGAAAAAATCACCCACAGAAGGACAAGTACTACATAGTTCCATTATGTGATATATCTAAGATAGACTTATAAAACAGAAAGTGATTTTAACAGCTGTCAGGGATTGGGGAAGGGGGAAAATGGGGAGTTGCTAATCCATGGGTATAAAGTTACAATTATATGAGATGACTAAGTTTAGAGATCTGTCCAAAATATAGCCTGTAGTTAATTTGGACTTATGAAATTAACAATAGGATAGATCTCCTGTTAAGTGTTCTAAACACACAAACACACACACACATACAGAGCAAAGGAACACAGGGAAGCTTTTAGAGGTGATAGACATATCTATTACCATGATGGTATTATGGCTGTATGTATATGTCTAAATTCATTAAGTTATCTATATTAAATATATGCAGTTTTTGTACATCAATTATACCTCAGTAAGGCTGTGAAAATTAATCAACCTAACTGCTGAAATGCAAAAAAAAAAAAAAAAAAATTCTGTAAACTAGACTATTATCTTCCCCCCACCTGCAACACACACAGATGTACATAATTCAGTGGTGGGATAGGCAGCAGATAACTTGCCAAATCTTGACTAAGATCTGTGTTGCTCCTTGTTAATTGTTATCTTTGACTCTTAGCTCTATTCTCTGGGATTTGGTTCAGTCTTCTTACTCAGTTTTCCAATTCTTTAAGATACTACTCATTTTTGTAACTGAGTCGCCTGTTTAGTGGACTTTCTGCTTATAAAAATTGAGGTTTTCAATAGACTCTTTTCTCTTTATATGGTCTGGCCCTTTCAATCCCATTGTCAAAGAAATTTTTTGGGTTGCCTGTGTATCTATTTATAATTAACTCCGTTAGAAAAAAAAGGAAAAAAAAAACACCACATCTACAAATCTCTTTGACATAAGCCCTTTGTTTCTTTTGAGGTTGCTGGGGAATATTTTAAGATTCTTAGAAGCCCTATAGTTTAACAGAGACCATCTGTGAGGCACACAATTCAGATCCTCAGGAGGTCTTTGTTTATTGTTATAAAGGGTCTAGGAGGCTCCCCATCTTACATATTTCTGACGTCTTAAAATCTTTTTATAATAACAGTTTTGGCTTCATAGTTATCCTGAGAGTAGCCTGCATTTTATTTTTGCCCAGTGGTCCTTTATCACTTGATTTTTTGTTTTGATTTGTTTTGCTTTGCCTTGTTTTTGTTTATTTAGAACCCAGCAAATTTTGGTGCCTGTAGAATTCCTATATATTTTACTTGAAAATTGAGCATTTTCTTGTTATTTCATTTCTATCTAAATGTCAGGCAACATGGATCAGGTAAGTTAGCTCTTTCCATATTCTTCCTGGAAGTTACCTAATCAAATCTGTCAGTTAATTGAAGAATGTTTCTATTCCCACATCATCACAGGGACAGTGTTACCAAATACATACAAATCCCTGTAGAAGTCAACCTTTAATTTATTCTTAAAAATCACCAATTATATCAAAGCACAATTGAATCTCCCATTGTCTTATTGTGTAGAATTTAATTGGTTATAATATAACAGCTCATAGAATGGATTATGTATTTAAAAAAAAATATTCTATTGAATTGGCTGTGTCCTGCCCATACTCATCAATTCAGTTCTACTGTCATCTCTAGGAACATTTTGCTGGTTCCCTCTGCATTCACTGCTCACCCCATCAGAGTTTGGGTCCCTTCATTTTACTCCCAGAGCACACCACACTGGTATATATTATAATATGCATCATTTGGAATTTGTGGCCATAATTACCCTGTCTCTTCTTCACTCTGTTGCTAACTTCCTGATTCCTAAGTACTGGATTGTACTTATTTCTTATTGAATTCCCAGGGTTTACCAAGTTCTAAGAAGACAACACAGTCTTACATTCACACATTCTTGGAATTTATATACACTTTATCTAATTTTATACTTATACATTAAGGATTGATATCCTCTTTTCACAGATGAGTAAACTGAAGTCTGGATAACTTTGTAACTTGTCCAATATTACTAGACACAATGGTAGCTGAGGAGGGAATGAAATGCAGGATTCCTCAATTCTAGCCTAGCTATCTTCCCATCCCCTCTTTCTTCTACTATGAATGATTTAGAAATAATGACTTGTTATGAATCTACCAAACAGACTCTGATATAATTTTGATTGTGCTGTATTATGATCTGGACAAAGCAATATTGATATATTTACTTTGAAGAAACTGCATATAGAATGTCAAGGTAAAGGGACAGCAACTTTAATTCCTTCCAATTTACAGTAGCTGGATGCCATATGAAAATAAGGATACTGCCTTAAGATTCCATAAAAATTGGAGTTGTATTCAAAAGACTCCAATATTATAAAATTGAAAATTAGATTATGTATACATTCCAAATAACTATACTTATTCTTATGCCATTCTTCAAATATCTTAAAGTTTCATATTAAACTATGCATGGGGAAAATACTCACTGATACATAAATTATCCAAATAATTTATCCAAATATGTGTCTACTTATTTCTAAGTTCTGTTGCTTATGCAACTTCATGAGAAATTAAATGAATGCTTTCTCAGTATTTCACTATGGATATGAAAATTCAGAAATTAGATGAACAACATTATGGATTTATGTTTTATTTTTCCTTCCCATTTCTAGGTTTGTCCTCCCTAAATGTTAATCAATGAAGCAAAGGGTACCTTGGAGAGAAGGAGAAACTGTATATCGCTTTCCCTGATTCAATCTCTCTCTCTTTTTTCAGCTGTTTCAATATGATAGATTTTTGATCTTTCAGAACTTTTATTTTCTCTTCTGGAAAATAGGCTAAGATGACCTACCATTTAAATTTTGCATGAATGAGTATTATGAGTTGAATTTTGACCCCTCCCCATCCCACACACAAAAAATCACATGTTGATTACTAGTCCCTCAGTACCTTGGAATGTGACATTATTTAGATATAAGGTATATAAAGAGGTGATTAAGGTTAAATTAAGTCACTGGGTGGGCCCTGATCCAAGATGACTGGCACCCTTATTAGAAGAGGAGATAAGTTCAGAGAAGCACACAGAGAAAAGACCATGTGAGGACACAGGGAGGAGACAGACATAAACAAGCCAAGGAGAGAGGCCTCAGAAGGAACCAACCATGCAGACACCTTGATCTCAAGACTTCTAGCCTCCAGGACTGTGAAATAATAAATTTCTGTTGTTTAATCCTCCTAGTCTGTGGTACTTTATCAGGAAGCTTTAGCAAACTAATACAAGAAGGTATGACTTATCCTAAATTTAGGTTTAGATAGATAATGGCACATCTGGTGTTGTGGAAGGTAAGTTTTCTTCCATTCTTTCTCATCCTGGAACCCCTTCCTTGGAATCCCATGAACAGAAAAGCCATAGGCATTTTGTTCAGATTTGCAATGCCAAGTTTTCTTAATATTTTCAAAATCATGATAACTGTTTTTTTTTTAATTATTTTCTTACAATGTTTCTTAAATTAAAACCTATCAATTTTAGGTCCCACTAGGGTCTTTTCAGCCTAACAGCATTCGTGGTTGCCTGTGTGAGATTGCCAATGAAATTGATACATGCTTCCTACTGTAATAGGCATATTTACCTCTTGGTGAGTGTGCATTTATCCTCTAAATGTTAATGGGTCTTATGTATCTCAAATTCTGTGGAGACTATAATCTCACACACTGTATACAGATGCACAAGGAAGGAAAACCACCTTTCATGCTGGTCACTGCACTTAATTTTCTCATTTCTAGTGCATCTGAACAGGCATTTCCAAAAGCCAGGTTGGCTTGTGCTGCCCCACAACAGAAGTGATTGCCTTCCCACTGTCTCACTTGAGTAATGTGCTAATAGAAAACCAAGTTATGGATCTCCAGATCTAGGACAATAATAAAATCATAATGATACTGTTAGCAATCTGGCCCCAGTGCTGGTTCCTTCTCCCAGAGAAACACTGTCACGGAAATAGAAAAACTCATCAATCACAAAAATCACACAGGAGGCAAGCCAACCAGCTTAAATTCATACAGAGCATTGCAGAGGAGACTGAATTTCACTGCTGGGGAGCAGTTTCTCTCAGAAAAATCCAATTAGCACACTAATTGATGTGTCTGCCCCTTTCTGAGCAGGTCCTGGGAAGGATGAACTTATGTGATTTTACAAGGTCACACAGATGATAAGAAGTAGGACCAGGATCAGAGCTCAGTTTTAACATGAAGCCCATGTTGCCTCTCTGGGATTTATATCCCAGGCTTCAGTGTTCAGTGCATGGCTCAATCCAAGGTTTTGCACCTCAGAAACTGTAAACAAACAAGAAAAACAAATAAATAAAGTGCATATATAGAGCAGTAAAATAAGCCAGTTAGCCAGCTAAAATTAACTGGTAAGTCCTCGAGGCTTAAACATCATCTCACCACTTAAAGCTATGAAATCGATACCCATAGACAATGATGATTTTGCAGGTTGAAGAACAAGAGAAAGCCAGAACTGCAAGTTTCCAAATAATAGGTGCTACCTACCATACTAACTTTCTATGGGGCACGCACTTTCAGGAAATGCAAACTCTATCTCTAATAGTGGTATTATTGTTGTTTTTCCAAACCCTTATATATACTCCCTTAGATTAGTAGATTAGAATTCCTTAGACAGGAGACTCATAACTGAACCACGTCCAAAATGAATAAGTAAAGTGGAACCTCTTTTAACATGACTACCAATAAAAACAAATCATTCTAAGAGTGTTTGGCTGTCTCAAAATAAGGCCAATTTTAGAAAAAAAAAAAACACTGATATACCTGTAGTATGTAATTTTTAAAAACAATTTATAGCTCATGCAATTACCTCAAATATGAAAATTTTAGTCAACAGATATTTGTTGAATGCCTGCTCTATGCCAGACCATGTTATACCTGCTGAGGATACAGCTATGAGCAAAAATCCTATGTTTCTACGGTCTAGTAGAAAAAGTTAGACAATAATAAAAAAGAGAAAAAATGTAGAATGTTGTAGTTAAAAATGAGTCAGAGTAGGGGAATAGGGACAGCCATGTTGTTAGTAAAGGGACCTTGTTCTTACTACTTTAATTAGGTGAACAGGGAAAACCTCACCACTAAAGTGATATTTGGGCAGAGAACTGAAAAAGTAAGAAATCAAGCTATATTGATATCTGAGCCAAGAGTGATCCAGATAAAGGACACATCAAGTGTTAAAGCCTTGAAGTGATGTGCTTGTTGTGCTCAAGAAATTAAAAGGAAGTTGATGGGGTTGGAGGGTAGAGAAAAGAAGAGAATAAGAGAAGATGAATTGGAGTTGGATAGGGAATGTTATGAGATTATTTAAGTCCTTGTAAGCTGATTGTTAGGACTCTGAATGCCACTTTGGGCAGAAAAGTAACACGATTTACTTGTTAAAAAGATCACTCTGCTTCTGTATTAAAAATAGACTACATGAGAAAAAATTGGCAGGAAGGAGACAGTTAAAACATCACTGTCACCCAGGCAAGGGGTGCTGGTGGCTTAAGGAAGGACAACAGTGATGTTGGCAAGAAGTGGTTGGATTTTGAATATATTCTGAAGGCAGAACCAACAAGATTTCTTGACAGATTGAATGTGAAGTATAAAACAAAGAGAGGCGATAAGAATGATGCCAAGTATGTGATCAGCTAGAAGAATGAAGGTGCCATTTATTGAGAGGAGAAAGACTGGGAGAGGTGAATATATTGAGTGGGGAGAGAGATAAGGAAACACATGTTTTCACAAAGTATTTTGAGTCAATGGGTCTAGGTTTAGGAACAGTTTGGGTGAAAATAAGAGGAGATTAGTTTTAAAAATGTTTACTTGGCATATGTTGAAGTTCTGAAAGAAGCTTCTTGGAATAAATTATACTTAAGCTAAGGTATAAAGGATCAGTTGGAGTTATGGAAGTGAAGAGGAAGGCAGGGTGAGGGACCTACAGAGAAGCCTAACAGGTACATGCCCAGAGCAGGGTGAATCACAGCACATCAAACACAGACTGCTATAGCCCTTGCTTTGAAAAGCTGAATTTGTTCCAATGCAATTGATATATCAGGGGACAGTTTGAGCATGAGTGAATTTTGCATTTGCTTAAGTGTGATTTCTACTTGAGAAACACTGGTGGTTGCAGAAAACCCACACCTCACTACACTGAGCTATGTATGTATACACAATATGCACACATGCATCGCCTCAAGCATCTACCAGCTACATAGGTCCAATCTGAGTGCTCTGGGCCACAGTTACCCTTCCATATCCTGTGTGACAACTTTCCTTTCATTTCTAGGTAACTCTCCTTCCTCCATATTGCTATTGTTCACAACCTGCACCCTTCTGATCCTCACGTCCAAAAATATACTTCAGGTCATTTTTAAGGTTAAGTTCACTTTTTTGTTACTTTTGTGTATTTCCTAACCATTTGGTAGATTCACACTTTTACTAGGTTTCTACCTTCTTTTTACGTGTGTCCCAAATGAAATGTTCGAGTTTGCTCTGCCCCAGGCCTTGTCAACCTTGTGGCTTTTATTGTGTAATTTTGCATAGTGCTATGATTTTTAGTAATGTACATATCATGTTATAGCTGAAGTGACTGTAACTGAAGGCAAAGCATGTGATTTGGGAACATGGGATGATGCAGGGGAAGGGTGGGAAGTAGGGGAAGAGGAAGAGTTAGAGGATGAGGTGGAGAAGTGGAATTGTCCAGGTCATCAAGGGTCTTGTAAGACAGCATACATTGTTTAAAGTTTGCCATAAGGTCAATTATAAACCATAAAGGACAGCATGCCTATAATTTAGAAGATTACATGCAGTAGGGAGATTAGCCAGGAGAATGAGATTGTAGTCAAGAAGCTCAGTGAGGAGTTTGTTTCTTGAAAGCAGGCTGGATGAGATGGTGGCTGGGTCAGTGATGGCACAGATGGACAGAAGTGGATGCAACTGAATCAAGTTCTACTTATTTCTACACTCGTAAACTGTGTATCTGGAGTCTATCTACAACAGGGTATCCCAGAATAAGCAAAACAGTCGAATCAAAGAGTAAGAGCCCTAATATTATCCACTTACATTTATACATTTAACTCTCTCCCCTTTGTCCCATCCTAGTTTTGCACTTAATGTTGCTGAGAAGTAATGTGATTATTAACGGGAAAAATAATCATAATAATAACATACTCACACTGTCTAAGTTTACAGTTTTCAAACCTAAACATTTTGGTGCCAATTAATTCATCCACATAATAGGGATGATAATGATAGGTATTTCTTTGTTATGTGCTAAAACACCTTTAAACGCTTATATAAGACTGCCATGTGGTAAATATTATTAGGGGTATACTAACTATTTCAAACTGTTTCATATTCACTATATCATTCTATCCTCATAATAACCTCTGAAAGGGGGTACTATAATTTCAATTCTTTGTATGAGGAAGTGGAGGGTCAAGGAGGTTAATCCTTTTGCTCAAAGCCATTACCAAGTAACAATATAGGTCCTCAAACTGACTGTTCAGTCTTCAACTCCACCCACTACTCTACTCTATGCTCCAGGTATAGAGGGGTTAACACCTGAGACTTTCTCGGCAGGCAAAGAACATCCCTCATGTGGCTCTGACAACAGGTCTTCTTGTCACCTTAAATCCTTCCCAGGCTTCCATTTCCCTGAGCAACCCTACTGCAAGCATCCGATGAGATCCATGGTTCCCATTATAACATTTTTAGGTTTTATAAAATTAGATTTTGTGAAGTTCTTTCAGGAAAGTTCCTTAATCCTTCAGTCAGCATCACTCTGCCATGTTAATTAGCACAGAGTGGATATAGCCATGGAATTAAGATGCTTGAATTGTTTGATTTCAGCCCATACTTTGTAAAACCCGAATCACATTCCCTGCAATCTAACCCCACCTATTTCAGAGAATCAAAGATAATCTTTTTTTTTTTTTTTTCTCTTCACATTCAAGACAGGAATAAATGGGAAACATTGACAATCCCATCACCTTTTTAGGCTCTGATAGAAAAGTATCCCTAAATCTTAGAGAAAGTCCTGAAAGCAGATATTCAGTATTCAGTACTTCAATACTACCGGTCTCATTCCGGAAGAAATTACTTTTGGGGAATCTCTTAAGTGCCCTTGCTTGTTTCATATTCCAAACAGTTTGCTCTCCCTTCATCTTAGAGTGCAACAAAATATTTTGATTCTGTAGACCTGTTCCATAGCAAGTCTGTGTGTAGAAAATAGTTTTATAGGAGCCCAGAGATTGAACTCTGAAAAAAATCACTCCAAGCAGAAAAGCCACCTGATGGCTGAAGGTAAGGTGGGTTTTCTAGAGAGAGGAATCCGTCTTGAACATATTATTTCTCTTATTCTCTCAGTAATTCTAGGGAATGCTTAGAGACTAATTTCTTCTACCACTGCATTTTATTATTTGTTGAATATGGTCAGGTGAATTAATTACTAGTAAGAAGATAATGAAAAATTTGAAGCTCACAGTTAAATGGAGGGGAGCAGTTCAAGCATAATGGGGATTTTAAGGGTTTTCAATTTCCTTCCATTTTTGAAGACCGTGAAGAGCCATCTCCTTCCCCTCCACATAATGCCATTAAAATCAGGAAGTAATGTAAAGAAAACTCATCAGGCTAAAGTCTGCTTTTTGCCAGCATGCCAAAGGACACTTTTTTAATGTTTCAGGAATGAAGCTCAGCAAAGTTTTCTTTCTTTGATGTGTTTGCTTGATGTATTACTGAAGCTTATGATACTTGGCCTAAGGGGATTTAAGCAGAACATAACATATACAAATACCAATCTTTCTAGCCAGATAAATCCTAAAGTCATAGAAAAATAAGTCTGCTGTACCCTGCATGACAATTGGATGACAGATGATTAGGAAGATGGGAGCTGACACTTCGTGGCATTCAAGTCTAGTTCAGGGAATGGCATTCAGACTCAAGTCTGTCCGCAGTGGGATCAGGAGAGGGGACAAGCAGATCTCGGATGTGTCCTGTGTTTCTGGAGCTCAAAAAGTAAAAGGAGTAGGTGACATGCACTGGGGAGAGAGAGTGGGGCTGGGACACAGCACCCTGTGGACCTCACTGCAGGGTGACATGGAGTTATGAGAGTATTTTAAGACATGGGGAGAGGGAGAGGAGGAAGTGATTATATTTATTACTTTAGAGATCACTTTGGCTTTTATAAAGATAAATGTTTGAAGAGAGAAGTGAGTCAATAAGGGGAAACCAGTTTAAAAGAGTAGTCTAGAAAGATAAACTTATAAAGTGTAAATTTCCTAGGGCTGCGGTAACAAAGTACCATAAGCTGCTTGGCTTAAACAACAGAAATTTATAGTCTCGCAGTTACAGAGTCTAGAAGTCTCAGTTCAAGGTGTCAGCAGGGCCCTGCTCTCTGAAGGTGCTGGGGAAGGGTCTGTTCCAGGCCTCTTTCCTGGTTTCTGGTGGTTGTTGGCAATCTTTGACGTTCTTTAGCTTGTAGATGCATCACCCTGATCTCTGCCTTCATGCTGTCTCCTGTGTGTGTGTGTATGTGTGTCCATCCAAATTTCCCTGTTATATAAGGACACCAATCATATTAGATAAAGGGTCCAACCTCCTCCAGTATAACCTCATCTTAACTAATTACATTTGCAACAGCCCTATTTCCAAATAAGGCTGCATTCTAAGTCCTGGGGGTTGGAACTTCAACATACACATTTTTGTTCAGGTACACAATTCAGCCCATAACATAATGTGTTCCATAAACAAAACAACAAGACTATTAGCCAGTGAAAAAGGAAATTGCAGAGACAAATTGATCTTTTAGAGAAAGAAAAAGAAATGAAGGAGCAGAGGAAGAAAAGAAGTAAGGGAAGGAGGGAGGAAGGAAGAGAGGAAAGAAGGGAGAGAGAGAGGGAGGGAGGGAGGGAGAGAGGAAAAACAAGAGAGAGGAAATGAAGGATGTAAGATAGCTCTGTTTTCGTTGTTGTTGTTTTTGTTGTTTTACTTTGAACATTTTAGTAATTGAGAAACTCAGCATAAGGGTGTATATGATGGATCACAAACATTGTGTGATGAATCACAACCACCTGTGAGATATAAAGAGAGGAAGTAGAATAAAATGTTCAGTGTTGGTCCACATCACATCTCCTTATTACATCAACACCATTGTTAGGCATCTAAGACCAAGGATGTGCAAAGCTAGAGTGATGTAAACATACAAAACAATGAAATATATACATTTAGGAGAGATTAGTTAGAAGAAAATTCTGGTCACATCCTCACTGGGGTAGGAAGGGAAGAGAAAGTGACTAGGAAATGGCATTAATTAAAGGGTTTACTGAGACACAGCCACTTTACCAGACACTTCTCATACTTTTCTTTATTTCAACCTCCCTAACTCCTACCCTCCCACTCCTACTTTCTTTCTTTTATTAAGTGGTTATCTTCCTTTGCCAGGCCCTATCCTGGAGGTAAACAGTACAAAGCCTTGTCCTCATGAACATGACAATTGGAGTATTTACTTACCTCATTTCAGTGGAGAGAAACAAAGGGTCAGAAAGTGTAAACAATGCCTCTAAAGTCTTGGCTTTACAAGACACTGGATGTGGAATTTCACTACATTGTTGTTCTCCTAAAGACTCTACTCATTTCCCTACAAATACACGGACAGATACTTCCTCAGTGCCTCTCCTGGGAGAGAGAGCAGAGGTTAAAGCCTTAAAGCCGGAAGTTTGGCAAAGAAAGGGAGTGAGGTATAGTTTTAGGTTGGCAGGCAAGAGACAAAGATCCCTTTAAATAGTTCTTTCTATTTTCTCTTTTCCTTTCAATTGCAGAAGAAAAATCTTTGATTCTAGGTATGTGTCAGGAGACCAGAGTGCTTTTCTGAGGGGAAGAATGTGAAGCTGGGTGTCTAGGGTTGGTTCCACCATGTGTAAGAAAGAATAAATTAGTTTTTTTTTCCCTTCCTGGTAATAAGTCTGACTTACCCTTGTATCAGTGAAGGCAGGAATTCATAGATTTAACTTTCCAAAGGACTGGAAGGATATACTGCAAACTTTGGGGAGGTTAGGAATGGGAATGGGGGGTAATCTAGGGTAATTTGCAATTTTTAATCTATATGTATTTATAAAATTTTATAAAGAACATGGTAAGTGGGTGTAAAATAATAAGGAATTCCTATAAATTTGCCACTATTTTTGTACAACAAAGACTGTCCTGTAAACTGAAATGGTGAATAAAGACGGAATCTAGAACTGAGGACTGTAACCACAGGAAATATTATATATAATACGTGTACATATATGTGTATATACTCATGTGTATATGTATGCATATGCATATATAGGTGTGTATGTTTGTGTTTATATAAAATTCTGTCACCGATGATCCTGAGGGAACCTGGTTTCATGGCAAATTTCTATTGGACAGTTCTGGATCTGTTTCTTCTTTTTTATCTCAGCTACCTATGTAATTATTCACTCTTTCTTAGAAAATAGGAAGTGGCAAATTCTAATGAGCACCTGTAGAAAGTGCACCTGCTATTGTCCACAAGGTCACGACACCTCTTATGAGTGTGACCATTGATATTGAGCCAAATATTAAGGGTATTGCTGTCTGTACCCAGGATATGTCCTCAACATGCTTCAGGCAGGACACAGGGTAAGTGCCCCTGTGGATCTGGAATGCTGACCACCTATGCTGTTACGTCTCCAAAGTCTTTGCTTCTTTAGAATTACTTTATCTTTTATTGCATTTCAGCTCCCACCACCCCCTGCCCCAACTCCCAATGTGAGATGTAGGAACAGAGGATGGTAATTGGCCAGAGGACTATGTGAGTAGAATGTTCTCAAGGTCATCCCACCCCTCTGATTCTGCTTCATTGTATTTGAACTCTATTCCAGCCTCTGGTCTCTCCCTTAAGATGAGTTCTTCCTGAGGAAGGTTTTTCGATTCTCATATGAATACAGCCCAAGTTATCTCAGTGGCTCTCTGGGATGGTTCTAGACTATTGAAAACTAAATTTAGATTCAAACTGAAGAAGAAAAGAGAGAAAGAAGGAACACTGTATAATTTGAGGAAAGAGCAGGTGTTTTAAAGTCAGACTAACATGGGATTGCATCCTGGTCCATCTGCTTTTTCACTGTGAGCCTGTTTTAAAATGGAGAAAATATCAAAGAGGGCATTTGTGCAATAAAAAATGTAATAATCTATATTAGGTACCAGGAACAAAGCTTGATCAATCAATAAATTTGAACACAATGATTTTTTAAATTATTTAGCCAAATGAATTAGCTTAATGTTTTATTCTTATTTATTTATTTATTTGCGGTCCACGGACCTCTCACTGTTGTGGTCTCTCCCGTTGTGGAGCACAGGCTCCGGACGCGCAGGCTCAGCGGCCATGGCTCACGGGCTCAGCCGCTCCGCGGCACGTGGGATCTTCCCCGACCGGGGCACGAATCCCTGTCCCCTGCATCGGCAGGTGGACTCTCAACCACTGCGCCACCAAGGAAGCCCAGTTTATCCTTGAAGTTAACATATTTCAGCATTTGCTAGTGCTGGTTCATAATTTACCTCCATCTGGCAGAGAGAGGTCAAGGAGGAGTGAGTGTGATAGTAACTGCAGTACAAATGGTATCCTCAAGAAATCTATTTTCCTCTAATGCACACAGTGAGGTTGGTTCTCAATTAATAAGCCAATTTTAATATAAAAGGGCCTATGCCTATAAAGAAATATAGTCCCACATTTTACTAAAATAAAGAAATACATTTGCACTTAGTAAGTAAAGTAACATTATTCAGGTTAAAAAAATGCCTTCACTCAATAGCATGATACGTGTTCCAAACCTATAGCTTGTGGATAACATTTTACATGAATGAACACTTTTATGCTCTGTAAATGTCCTTTAAGGCAGGTACATCTATAATGTATATAGCTATACTGTATACAAGACTGTAAAAGACAATTTAGAAAGGTAAAGCTCATAAAACTTAAAGAATTGGACCAAAGTCATCCGGGGGTAAGTTAAGGAAAACACATGTCTTTTTGGTTCATTCTCCTGTATTTTTAGAACTACATTAGTAAACTTTATTGGTGTGATATTGAAATGTTAAATCAATTACTCTGGACAATTTAACATTTCCAGAGTATGAAGGTATGGACTATACCTGGTTTGCCCACTATTTTATCCTCAGCTCTAAGCACAATACCAAGTATATAAGTGCTTAATAACTATTTCTTGAATTGATGAAATAATGAGGTTGTTAGTAGGTCAGCTTGTCAGGGACACAGCCTATACTTCAGGATTTATCAAAATTGCCTGTAAGTGATGAGCACATTTAGAAAACTGATTTTCAGATGGCAACAGTTTGAGGGCAGGTCATTTTGAATTTGTGGGAGAAATGTGTATGTACATGTGTGTGCACACATGTGTGGAGGCTGTGTGTGCATGCATGCATGTGTGTGCCCATGCAAAATGAAGGGGTAGTAGTATTGAACTAGGATAAGGGTCTAGGGATCATAGAAAACGTCACAAAAGACAACTTTAATGTAAATAAAACACCATTACTCTAGTCTCATTTTTAAATTATGTGGGGAATTGTGCTCCAACAGATATCTTATATGTGTTTGAGATCAGGTAAAATTAGAGCAGACATGCAGGACATTTAGAGATCATTTAGTCAAGGGCCCATGAATTAAACTGGCCTACCAGCTGTTTTGTACCTAAAGTTTTATTGGAACACAGCAGTGTTCATTAACTTATATAATATCTATGACTGTTTTCACACTAAAATGCTGAACTGAGTAGTCGCAAAAGAGAATGTATTGCCCACGAAGCCTAAAATATTTATATTAAAATATGTTTGCTGACACCTGATTTAATCCACACCCCTCATTTAGCAGATCAAGAACCTGAGCACCTGATGGATGGCAGGACCTGCTCAAGGTGACAGTCTTAGAGGCAGGTGGGGACTGGAACCCGAGTCTCTTCACTGCCATCCCTTAGCACCTTCCTTTGCCACAATGCATCCCATCATCCTAAAGAGTTAGACTGATTCACAAACAATTAATTTAACTTTGTTATAAAATACAATAAAATCCACTTATTTTATTTCATATATACATGGTTTTTATTGTCTATGCAAATCCCTACATCTTCCAGATGTTTTCTAACATCTGCCACACAGGAGCACTTGGGACCAGTGAACCCCCAGGGGATGTTGCAACGTCATTAACTGGGCTTATAAAAGCCGAGTTGAAAACTGTCACAAAACCATACAAAATTTGGTAGAAAATCGATCTAAAAAAGATGAGGTTTCAGCAGTAACTCAAAGGCCAATTGTATTAAGATGCCAACTGGAAAATTTCCTTTGGTGGATCTTCCATAAACATGAATAATAGATATATATTGCTCAATGGTATACTTTAGAGAATGGCAAGGGAATGGGTCTAGATCACCCACCATAACAGAAAATACAGTGGGGATTTCAGTAGTAATAAGGACACCAGTATGGTACAGGAGGCGCCTGAGTCATCTTCCCCTTATGGGGTGGAGAGTGTAAATCGCCAGAGGCAATAAATTCAAATGAGGCCAAAATGACAGGACACTTACTTAACCTCTGTGCAAAATGCACAAATCACAGAAATATGCAGAATTGCAAACAAATTATGAAAGATCCCAAAAGGCCAAAAAAGGAAGTAGGTCCCCTAAAAGTGGAAGAGAATCAAGCAAAGCAATTAAATATTGATAAAAGGAACTAGTATTCAAGAGCCAGGGTTGGACGATGAAGGGGAGAGAGGAATTAAATGTGTGGTCCTGGTTATCGGACCAGTTTCAGGCACCTGCCACAGCAGTATTTGCACTGGTTAGCTGCACCTAAAGGGCCAGGGTCAGCGAAGAAGATGAAAGTACGGAAATGTTACTTTCACCAGAGGATTTCCAGAGAGTTTCTCATTATTTAACACATCAATGAATCACTTCATAACTGAATACTTCTGGTATACTGTGTCAGATTTATGTGGGTATCTGAGACTTCTTGACAGTCCAGCATTGCCTTCATTGGAGAATTGACCATTTCCCAATCCATGTCAATGCACTATGGATATCAAACTGAACCTCCACTTCCAACCAGCAGGGTGACCACGAGTCCAGGTCAGCTATAACAGTCAGAGTAGTTAATTGCAAACATCTGAATCAACTCTTTCTAATGTAGCAAAAAAAATGAATTTCTTATTATTAGGTGGCGCAAAGAATATCTGAGAGTGTCACAGGTTCATTCATTTTTAAGGATGAATGGCCAGAAATGAAACCTAAGACATTGGCTAAACAACTCTAAATCCTATGATGGCAACAGCTATCCATGCTATGGATGCGTTCCAAATGGCATCTCCCATTGTTCTATTCTGAATTAATTTCATGTGGATGAATCTGACAGGTTGAATGTAGTACTCGGCCTCATCCCTGGATGCAAAAGAGGCTAGAAAAGGGCATTCCAGGGTACTATCTTGGAGAGGATGGATTCATTATATAGGGAACTCTCTAAACAAAGGAAGACTCCTCAAACAAATGGAATATCTGTAAGACATGGTAATCATTCACCACCCTGTCCAGTGAGAGGGCCCTATCACTCCAGACCAAATATTAGATGAAGAAGCAAACATATGGGTTAGACAGGGTAAATGACACTTCAGTAAGTAGTACAGATGTTGAAAGATAATGGTTCACTCTTCTTACATAAGGAATTATAAGTGCTATATACAGTTGGACGTGCTGACTGCGTCACTTTGACACGTGGCAGGAATATCAAAGAATGGGGCTCATAGAAAGGAAAGTAGAGATAAAAGATACAGTAAAAGACAAGAATTGATTGTATCACAAACACCTGGATCTACTTATTCCTGAAGCCACACAATCCCTGGATTTTACAATTTCCTGAGCTGGCCCCCTCATGTTCTTACTTGAACGAGTTGTTCGTAAAAAGCCTAATACAATGTCGATTCTCTAAATTGGTGAGATTACAGATATGCTTACTGAGTAAAATCCTAGGATAAGTGGTACCTAGATAAGAAGTGTATATTCTTTTCAGGAATTGAAAGCATAATGTTTCAAGGAGAAGATAATCAAGATATATAAGATTCTCACTTGTGCCCTTTCTAATGCATTACATCACCTTCTCCTTGCCAATAATTCAGGAGTTTTAAAGTAGATGGGTCAGCACCCTTTGATTGGGACATTTTCTAGCGAGTGTGGTTATTAAACCAACATACACCACCCCCCGCCCCCAGCATATGATGGTTTTCTTCCTCTGTGTACTTAAGACACATTGGACCTAATAAGACAGGGTCTCATGTAGGCCAAAATTCAGTATATGTATGCCAGCTGTCTTGATCTCTCTAAACCTTTGATCTATTCTACACTCTGGTACTTTCATATCCTCCATTCCACTGCCTTATAACTAATTAAGCTAATGGTACTGTTTGTGCCTATGGAGGGAAGGAGGGAAAGAGAGAGAGACAGAGAGAGACAGAGAGAGAGAGCTGCAACTTAAGGCACGTCCTCCTGCTTAATTCATCAGAGAACTCTACTCTGGAATTTTAGGCAAAAGCTCTGCTAAATATAAAGTGCAATTTGCTTTGGTTTTCCTCTTCTCCCTTTGTGAATGTTGTCAAAGTAAACCAGATCCAGATGGCAGTTAAAGTGGTGAAGGAAAATTTTATTTAGGGCTGTTGCAAAAGGAAAAAGAACTGGGCTCCCTTCTGAACAGAACAGAGACAGTGGGAATTTGCAGCAATGAATGGAAAATTACTGAGATTCTGGCTAAACTAACCTAACAGGAGTCCTGATTAAGATAGGCCAGGGTGAGCAGATACCAAGGGTAAGGGATTCTTGATAAACTGACTTAAAGTTCTTGCCAAAACTGGATTTTACAAGGAAGGGCAATGATAGGCCTAGGAGAAGATTCAGGAGCCTGACTAAAGTTTGATCAAGCAAAGAATCTTTGACAGTGTCTTTCTCAGAAACTAGCAGAATAGTAACGCCCATGTTGACTAAGCAGAGTTTGGGGAATCCTCAATCTTCTTTTTATAAGGGCATGTTCATAACCTCAAAAATTCAGTAATAACTCATAACCATGCTCTAGACACTATAAGACATTATTACCTAATTTAATTCTCATGAAAACTCTGTTAGGTAGATTGCTATCATTTCAAATCTACAACAGAGGAAATAAGTAAATTAGAAAGATTCTAACTTACTTAGAGATTATATATGGAAAGTATGTAAGTCAGAGAGATTCTACACCTTAATGCCAAAGAATATACAAATGGGAGCACCTGTGTTTTGAAATCAGGTTTGTCTAAATCGAAGTCTGAATTTGGTGCCTTACACCTGGTGCCTGGGCTGTGACTCAGATGCAAAGTGAATCAATTTTAGCCAAAGAAGCAAGAGATTAAAAGTTCTCTGTTTAGTCTGGAAGCAGATAAATGTATATGAGGATTAAAACTGGCAAAAATAAATATATGTGAGTACATATATAAGTATAAATAAGTTGAGTGGAAGAAAGATTAAACTGGATCTGTGTCCCTCTAGGAGTTGGGAAGATGCTCATTCCCCTCTTCTCATGCTTCCTTATTCCCCCTAATCTGGGAGAAAAACATGGGAAAACCACCACTGGCCTATTTCTCTGTCCCATTCCCTGATTGGTGAGGGAGGTAGAAAGATTCATCAAGCTGTGAGATGATGAGTTTGAGAAAAAAAAAAAAAAACAGAAAATGTACAGTAACATTCCCTTCTGGGGCTCCTGTAATATTCAGTGTTCTCCAGAGAAAGGGAACCAATGGGATGTGGTTATACAGAGAAGTTTTTTATTTAAGGAATTGGCTCATGTGCTTGTGGAGGCTTGATGAGTCCAAAATCTGATGGGGGAGGCTGACATGCTGGAGACTCATGGAAAAGTTGCAGTATTAGTTCAAAAGCAGTCTGCTGGCTAAATGGGAAGAGCCCATGTTGCAGATGAAGTCTGAAGGCAGTCTGCTGGCAAAATAAGTCCTGTTTGCTTAGAGGAGGTGAACCTTTTTGTTCTATTAAAGTCTTCAACTGGTTGGATGAGGTCCATTCACGTTATGGAGAGTAATCTGTTTTACTCAAAACCCTTGATTTTGTTGGAAGTCTCATCTAAAAATTCCCTCACAGAAACATCAGAATAGTGTTGGACCAAATATCTGGGCACCGTGACCCAGCCAAGGACACACATAGAATTAGAGCCAAGAACACAGGCTCTTTTTTAAGGTAGTCTCTGAAGCATGTAAGGTTCTGAATTTTCCAGCACTCCCAGGGACTGGGTGGGTGAGTTTAAGTAACAGATAGAGGGAGAATTCAAAGTCTGTTGGCAGTAGATCTAAGACTGTGTTCCTGTCAGCTTATTAGCAATAAGGATAACACATTAGTTCTCTTTCTGATTCCTCACAAATGGGTCCTACTTTGAGTAGAAGAACATAGGATGCTATTATAAAAGGGTGCAAGGGCTCAGAATCTTAGAAATTAGGGACAGAATTATGTACATAAAATTCAGACAGACTGAGGTTTTTGGCTTAGCCAGGATGAGATGCTTTCAAATCTAAGCTTTAGTAAGTTCAGATCACTAAAGTCTTTTTGAATGTGGATCACAGCTCCCCTTAGTTTCTGTTAGTTACAGACATGAAGCTATGTTTTAAAAGATGAGGGCCTGATTGATGCCCCCTGAGCTCTTAATAAGCACATCCAGGGGCCTTATCATATAGGCCATGGTAGTGAACATTGATCTGACTTACATAGTAGGGTTTGAGTCAGGGAGCAGGTAACAGGGGAAAGATTTGGGCCCAATTAAGACTCCTCAATGAATGTTTTGGGCTTTAGTAGATGAGATGATTTTTGCTTCCAGCTTGAGTTTTTTTGCAAGAGCCTCAGGCAGTGACTTAACATTATCATTGCAGTTAAGTTCAACATAAGCTCAAGAGCCTTTGCTTTCATAGAAAGTCAGGACGCATACTCTGAATAATGGCTTTAGATAAAGACACAGCTGCATGAACAAAAGGGCAGTAGATTTTACTAATGAATACATAAAAAGGGATAGGTCTTTATAAGTAAAGGTAGAGAGGAACTCCATGAAACAAATGACTTCTCAAAAATTAAGAAAAAACAAAACAAAACAAAAAAGGCCTGTTTCTGTAACATTCACTCCATCTCTAGGAATTGAATTTTCTCAGAAGTGAATTGGCTTAAACATTATGTTTCTGTCTTTCTATCACAATGGGAGCAGTGGAGAATAACAGACGCTTTAGAGAAACAACATGCTTGGGCAGGAAGAGGGGCAGTTTTGTGAGGTAAAGTTTGGATCACAGAGTCCAGACTGGACAAATATGAATAGGGAAAGAGGATTCACTTGGGCTGAATGCCCTTGAAGCGAGTTGAGGAAAGAGACAGGCATCTTTGTAGCTACTAGATCAGAGAGGATGATGTTTCCGCCCGCCCCCCCGCAATCATACATAACCAAAAGGTTTCATTCCAGAGAGCAAAGTGCAGAGACCCCCAGAGGGAAACCAGATATAGGACATATCTAAGGCCTTTAAGAGCTGTGTCACAATAAAAGGGAAAACATCCATAATAGATCAGAACAGCTGTATGAAGTGATGACAGAAAATTTGTACTGATTTGAGAAGGAAAGATCAAGAAGGATACTGGCCACACAAAGCCATTGCGAGCGTTTTATAAGCCGCTCAGCTGTGGTAGTTAGGTATACAGTTATCCCATTGCCTTGAGTAAGCAGGAAAGGGATAAACACTATAAGGAAGGCACAGGGATCAAGCGCCACCCCAAGGGACTGGCACAGAACAATAGCAAATCAAGAACAGTCTTTTTTTAATGTTAATCTGAAAGGAGAATGCTGTCAGGGTGGGGTTATCCTACTTAGGAGGGTGAGAGAGGATTGGATTGTTTGGGATGATGCTTTTTGTCAGCCCCACAAATCATTTGCTTTGTACCTCTCATTACAACGACAACCTACAATGGATTATACAAAGATAACTCCCTGTGCCTCAAAAGAAAGGAAAAAAGGAAAGATGCTGCTGAGATCCAATAAAGTGTGTTAGCATAATAGAGAAGAAAAGGAAGCAACAGAAAAAAAAAAAAAAGAAAAATGGTTAAACTGGACTAAACTATCAAACCTTCCTTCAAAGAGCATGGGGAAAAAAGAAACCTAGATGTAAATAGGACATGAGGGTCCTACCCTATTCTGCTGCAAAAGATGTAGCAAAAATGTTACTTGAAGTTTGAAATGCTCAAAAACTGAAGGAAGACAGGGTCTTGAGGAGTTTACAACAAAGGTACTGATCCTCTCTGGGGTACGCTAAAAAATGACCGAAACTAATAGGCTCATTTAGGTGCCTAAAGACGCAGGCTTCATAACCATCCCCTGCAGCTTTTGTTTTGGATCCTGCAGGGATCCTGTAGGGAGAGATACTCCAACAGAAACAAATATGGTGACAAGAACAAAATTGTCCCTAGCAGACAGTTTCTCATACTCCTGGGAGATTCCATGGCAAAGACCGGACCAGGAGGCACAGTGGGATGAGGCAAAAAGTGGCTGCTTATGAGAAGGAGCTTCAGCCTTAAGAAGCCCACACTCAGTGCTGAGTCAAGACACTAGAAGTCCAGGACTCAGATGGGAAATAAACTTCGGAAGCTTGAAATGTGAAAGGAGAGTTAGACAATGTGGTGGTTGGAGCTGCCAACCACCTTTGCAAGAAAACAAGGAATATCCCTAGTGTCATTCTCTGAGAGTAGGCATGGGTTGTAATTAACACTCCTCTCAATAGGAGATTTTCCTGAACAGCATTTAAGTTCATAGGTTTTAGTTTCCGGATGCTTAGCACAAACTGGCTAACTGGTATCGTGGTGAGACAGAAAGCAACAATTTTTCCAAGTTTGCAGTCTCTCGAACCTTGACAGTGGGCTTCATGATTGTTACCCTCATCATGGCTCTACTTTGCACCAAGTACTGCCTTTTGAGACATAATTGTACTTGGAATAACTGTTCATAGAGTTTAAGAATCCTTTTTTAGAGTAGATGCAGATAGTTTTCAGTTCGTGACACGCTTTTATTTTTTGGGGGGTTGGGGGGTGGTACGTGGGCCTCTCACTGTTGTGGCCTCTCCCGTTGCGGAGCATTGGCTCCAGATGCGCAGGCTCAGCGGCCATGGCTCACAGGCCCAGCCGCTCCGCGGCATGTGGGATCTTCCCAGACCGGGGCACAAACCCGTGTCCCCTGCATCGGCAGGCGGAGTCTCAACCACTGCACCACCAGGGAAGCCCACATGCTATCTTTATAGTCCAGGAAAGACTCTTGATTTTATTTCATTTCTATATCTTTCCTCTTTATCTCCATTGTCCACTGTTATTTCTCTCCTCTCCCAGCCATCCATGAAAATCCATTTGGTATCTATCTCCAATTGTACATTGTCTTTCCTTTATATATGGAGACATGAGGCATGCCCTGGCTAATTTATTTTAAATGTCACCCCACCTCCAATATATTTTCTGACTTTTCCCCAGTTTTGTACCTTTTGTCTTCTTGGCAAATCCACATATATGTTGCTTATATATCTTAAAGTTTTCTGCCTTTCCCAATTAAATGTAAGTTCCATGAGTGAAGGAATTTCTGTCTGTTTTGTTCATTGCTGTGTCCCTAACTTCTGGCATAGTATCTGTCACAGAGTAGGCTCTAAATAAATATTTGTGAAATAAGAAAATAAATGAATACACGAAATAGTGTTGGGAATGGATAGCATTCTGTCTTTGCTTGTAGAAAGTGTAGGATGAGGAGGTCTATATTGTCCTATTAACATCTGAACTCTTAAAAGTGAGCTACAAGAGAGAGCCGATGTGGAATTAATTCACCTTTGGACATTGAGAGGCAGCTACACCCATTCTGAGATTCTGAGTAAGCCTGGACCAGAATGAAGAATGGATAAAGCATGGTATTGTTAATTTAACCTGAAAGAGAAACAACATGGAATATTCAAGCTTTATGTCTTCTGTGAGGATTTGATAGTGGGAAGGTGTTCACATGCAAATTGGGAGTATTTTGTGTTGAGAATATTGTACTTAATGAGTACTTTTAAGCTGCCATATGAAGTTACCATTTAACCACTGAAGCATTATATGTTGTACAGAGTAGCTGTGCATCAAAGAATGAGAGATTAATTTTGGGCCTTGGGTACAATAGAGTTTTAGGATTAATTCAAATTACTGTTCTGTCCTATCTAGCCTTGGTGAAGGGAGAAAGGATAAACTGTCCACCAGTTGTTCTCAAAAGAAAAAAAGGAACAATGCTTGGAAGTGAGAGAAAAGACTCATGAATGAAGATGAAAGACTGCCCTAAAAAACAATTGTTCTAGTTTCCTTATGGGGACAGCCACATGTCTGGTCAGCCATAGAATCAATTGATAAGATTAACAGTCTAAGGAGCTAAACCTGGGAAATTAAGTTACAAAGAAGCTCTCACCTTTTCTTCCTCCTCTTTCCATATGGATGATTTCCATAAATCGTCCACTCTCTAGTAGGTGCAATAGGCTTTCTCTTCTTCTTTCAAAGGCTTCCCTTGTTACTTTTCCTGTAAGTGATTTATCTTGGTATGGATGGAGAGAGAGTATTTATATCTCCATCCCTTCCTTGCTCTATTTTTGAGTGGTTAATCCTCAAGTGACACATGTTTCTCTACTGATCCATGAGGTAAAAGTGACACATGTTTCTCTACTGATCCATGCCTGAAAAACTGTAGCTTTTTGGGCAAGGTTCTATTTAGCAGAGGAGAACATATTAGAGGATTTAGTTGTGGCAATGGGTCAAGCAGCATTTTCTAATTCTCCTTATCAATCACAAAGCTAGTAGCTTTATCACCATTCTTTTTTCTAGTGCTCAATATTTCCAAACTCCAGAAACAATGGGTAGTATTTATTGGTTTGCTAAAACCATAACATGTACCAAAATAGATTTGGACCTAACATGGGAAAGTACTTTCTCTCACTACTTGGAATATGTTTGTAAAGGAGGGAGCTGCTTCAAAGGGCACTGAGATTCCATATCCCTAGAGGCTAAGCTGCCACCTATCCAGACATTGTTGAGTGAATCCTTTCCCTAAGAAAACATTTGACTTATTATAAGATTAATAATTGTTCCTACACTGGTGTAGAACTTTAGAGTTTACAAAGGGTTTTAAGATGCATCGTTTACCTTAATATGAAATCATTATGTACTTATTTTTATATTTATGTATTTGATTCATTTGAGATGATGTATTATTCTAATTTAGATGTTCAAATGACTCATCTTCAAAGTAGACCCTTGAGAGTTTACTTGATTTTGTGAAGCAAAGAAATAAAAACATTTTAAACACTGTAAATTAATAATAGACATTAGTTATTATTATCAACAGCAGTAACAGTACAAGGTTAAATAGGCTATCATTACTCAAAACTTTTTAGTATCCTCATAGGGTGTACAGCATGCTTTAAAATATTTCTTAAAATGAGAAATTGTTAACTTTGGGGGACTGATTCTATTTTAATTTCAGAACTTCACCAAAAGTAATCTCTAGCCAAATGTTATAGATCAGGTGAGGGATCAAAGAAGGGTAATATGATTTCTAGTACACCAAGAAGTGTAATGTTTTTATTTGCCTGATTTTATTTTTGGGGACCAGTACTCTGTCTCACCTGGCTTTGTGAAAGGTATTGTAAAATAAATTTGAACCATGAAAACAGTTTTGTCATGCATAATAGTGATAAACAGCAAGACTACTTTGAATATTGGTTTCACCATTTATTATTTCTGGACCATTGCAAGTGGCTTAAGCTGCCTCTAGGCCTTGGATTCCGTATCGGTAAGAATGAGTCTAATAATATCTAGTATCTAGATTCTGCAGTAAGAATTGCATGAAATCAAGTATGGAAAGTACTTGGAACAGAGTAGGTGCTCAATAAATGCTACAAATTGTACAGCATAACCAAGCACTCTGTTTGCCTCCTAGGGGATCTCATAACAGAGCACATCTTATTTTGATGAATATATTGTAGTCTCTTGATTACAGTATGAAAATCATTAAAATAGTATCACACCATAGATATAGAAACAAATAACTTACAGTCAGGTAGCTGGCTTAGAGTACTATGCCCTTAAAACTAAGTGGAGAACTCCCTTGGGGATAAGTATCTAAATTTTCAAAAGAGTCTGAGCTCTAGCATGGTAATGTAGATCAAATTTCCCCGAAGCTATACTTTGTGCTTACTGGTTCTCTCTTGCAGACCTTTCCTTTTGGATTCTGATCCTAGTTTGCCTCCCAGCTTGAATTTAATACTGGCCAGACTCCAGACGTGAAGCTAATAGCCCCTGGCACTTTGCCAAGGCCCTTCTCACAGGAGGATGCTGGTTATCCCTTACCTTGGACTTCACTGCTATTCCTTCAGGAGTGACAGCTCAGAGATGGGGTTTCCTTTGTAGTACAAGTTTCTACATATGGTACTAGGAGATATCAAGAGGAATATAGTACTTTGGTCCTTGACCTTACTGTCCTAGAGTCTTTAGCAACACTGAATGTCTAATTGTGCCTCACCATTTAGAACTGATGTCAATATTTGAAAATGCTTCTAAGAAGAAAATATCAAAAAAAAAAAAAGGGGGGGATAGAACAAATGAATGCTTAACGAAATATTGACTATCATAGCTCTGAAGTAGAAGGCCCCCAGTGAAACAGAGAATTTCTGCATCCAAGAATCCAGGGCTAAAATGGACTATTCCAATGAGTAGGATAGTCACAGTAATCATCACAAGAGGGAGCAAGTCTATTACACTTTTACATGATAATAAATCAAAAGCCAATCACCTAAATATTACATCTTTCTTTAAAACTTCCTTCCAAGAGGACATGCATGCTTTATCACATCCTGGTACAAATTTGTTAATTGAAGAGAATCATTGATAATGTAAGTGATAAGTTCCTTATTGACTTTTTGTTGAACTGAAATATTTACGTGATTATTATTTTTTTCTTTTTTTATGTGATTATTAATTACAAAAGAAACATTTCATTGCTAATAACAGTAGTAGTAATACTGGTCTGCATTCCATCCTGAATATTCTAGTAATTTCCTGGAAACAGCTTAATAGCAAACTATAAAATAATTTCTAATTTTTCAGTTTTCTATGTTATGACATGGGTTATTTAAGGACAATAACCCATAGAGAAAATGCATTTAACAATATTGTTTGGTTGGTTAGTCTATATGTTGTGTAGATGAATGGATGAGTAGATGGACAGATGAAAGGCAGAAGAATATGGTGTAGGTGTCAGAGGAAGAATGCCTTTATTGTTAGATAAATCAGGGTTAGCATACTGACTAATCCATTTCTTAGCTTCTCTGGATTTCAGTGTTCTCTTCCATAAAATGTGTATAAAAAATTGACTTACTTCTAGCAGTGTAGTGAATATAAGATAATACATATAAAAATTTATTATAGTCTGTCACATAGTAATTTTTCAAGGAATATGAAGGAACTATCTATCTATCTATCTGTCTATCATCATCATCATCATCCTCTTTCAGGTGCTCTTTCAAAAGTATAATATAGTAAAAAATAATAATAATGGATCTGAGCTGTAGTGCTAATTTGCTACATGACTGCAGTCAAGTCAATTATTTTGGACATTAGTGTTTTTGTCTTTGTCCATTCAGGATGCTCTAATAAAAATATCATAAACTAAGTGGCTTAAGAAATAAAGATGTATTTCTCACAGTTCTACATTCTAGGAAGTCCAAGATTGAGACACTGGCAAATTTGGTGTCTGGTGAGGACTTACTTCATGGTTCTTTGATGGCTATTTCCTTGCTGTAGTCTCACATGGCAGAAAAGGCTGAGGAAGCTCTCTGGGTCTCTTTTTTTTTTTTTTTTTTGAATTTTATTTTATTTATTTTTTATATAGCAGGTTCTTATTAGTTATCTATTTTATACATATTAGTGTATATATGTCAATCCCAATCTCCCAATTCATCCCACCCCACCAACACCCCCCACCACTTTCCTCCCTTGATGTCCATACGTTTGTTCTCTACATCTGTGTCTCTATTTCTGCACTGCAAAGCAGTTCATCTGTACCATTTTTCTAGGTTCCATATATATGTGTTAACATATGATATTTGTTTTTCTCTTTCTGACTTACTTCACTCTGTATGACAGTCTCTAGATCCATCCACATCTCTACAAATGACCCAATTTTGTTCCTTGTTAAGACTGAGTAATATTCCATTGTACCACATCTTCTTTATCCGTTCATCTGTCGATGGGCATTTAGGTAGCTTCCATGACCTAGCTATTGTAAATAGTGCTGAATGAACATTAGGGTGCATGTGTCTTTTTGAATTATGGTTTCCTCTGGGTATATACCCATAAGTGGGATTGCTGGGTCATATGGTAATTCTATTTTAGTTTTTTAAGGAACATCCGTACTGTTCTCCATAGTGGCCGTATCAATTTACATTCCCACCAACAGTGCAAGAGGTTTCCCTTTTCTCCACACCCTCTCCAGCATTTATTGTTTGTAAATTTTCTGAGGATGCCCATTCTAACTGGTGTGAGGTGATACCTCATTATAGTTTTGAATTGCATTTCTCTAATAATTAGTGATGTTGAGCAGCTTTTCATGTGCTTCTTGGCCATCTGTATGTCTTCTTTGGAGAAATGTCTATTTAGGTCTTCTGCCCATTTTTGGATTGGGTTGTTTGTTCTTTTAATATTGAACTGCATGAGCTGTCTATATATTTTGGAGATTAATCCTTTGTCTGTTGATTCATTTGTAAATTTTGGGGTCTTTTTTTATAAGGACACTAATCCCATTCATGAGGATCTATCTTCATGAGCTAATTACCTCCTGAAGGCACATCTTCAAAAGCCATTACGTAGATTAGGTTTCAACTCACAAATTTTTTAAGCGACACAAACTTCATTCCATTTTAGTCCTCATCTGAAATAACAGGACTAATGATAATGGTTTACACTTCACATACTTTTCTTAAACCACTCTTTGGCAGAATTGGTAACTAAATGCAGATGAAGTCTACTAATTCATCTATGACTTTGATTTTCTCTTTGAAATTTAGACTTTTCTAAATATAACTCTCTCTTTAATAGAACTATTTAAATGACCGTCTAATAACTCAAATTTAACATAATTAAAATGGCTTATACTCTCCCTAAATCATGCCTCATCCCCACTTTGTTTCCTTTATTCCCTACTTTAGGTAATAGGATCCACATTTACCAAGGAAATTAAGACAAAACTCCTCCAGATAGTGTATATCTCTCCATCTCCTTCATACTCCACACCCTATCAGTCATGAAATTATGCTGATACTATTTTTGGATTTTCTGCATTTATACTATCAGTGCCCAAGGTTGTAGTTTAGAATTTAACTAGTTGTGGATTATTTAAATAGCATAATATCTCTTTTTCCTAAGATGAGCTTTGGCATACAAGTGCCAGAAAAATGAACTGTCATCACCACCATCACTCTAGGTAAAGAAATCATATACTTTGGCCATGTCATTCCATGATGAGACTCTAATTCCAGGAAGATTGAACTTCTGTCTGTGTTACTTACCATTCATCTCTACTGCAAACCTCAGTGCTCAGAAATATAGACTATACCTTGATTAGGAAATGAGGAAAACTGATATATGAAGTAGACAGACCAAAATCGGAGAAATACAATAGGTACAAAAAATTTCAAGCCAACAGAAGAAACCATAGACCTGAAGAAATCTCAGGACCTGATGAAATCTCATGATCTGAAGATGTTTGCTGCAGAATCTTTCCTGTGACCCTTGACACATACACCTTAGTGAAGAAGAAACCAAAAAAAGTCATTTACCCCTCTGAATACAACAGATTGTGTGTTTCTTAGGGCAAAGGACTGTCTCTTCTTCCTCATTGTCTCCCACAGAAAATGAAGTGTTGGGCGCAGGGTAAATACTCAGCAAATTTGTTGAACTGAACAGAAATTATAAGTTACTTTATAAACAGAAAGCACACTGTAACTATAATTTATCTGAAACACCATGATTAAATTTCTTTAGGCATTCAACACTTCAAACTGGTAATTTATTTGTCATGCAAATCAGTAAATTTATATTGTTTCAGCAATACACTTTAAAAAGTCAAATCACCAAGGTAACTTGAATGAATATGATTATCTGCAGAGACCTGGTACATGATTTCTTTTAGCACTTTCAAAAAAGTTATGGTCTAGAATCTGTCATATCAGATGAGAAGATAATACATATAAACAAACACCCAGGCGCGCACACACACACACACACATACACACACACACTCACACAGAGCAAGTCCTTGTGTGTTTAGGCAAAGTAAAAGAAAATAAAATGTAAAAATGTATTCTTAGAGTTGGCATTCTCCATTGGATTAAATTATTCATATAACACGCTAATTCATTGTGCATTTAAAATACAGTAACTCTCCTACATATGAACCTTCCAATTGTGAACTTGCAAGGATGCGAGCGTGTGTTCACATGTCCAATCACGTAAGTTAGTTCACATGTCTGGGGTACATTGTCACTTGCGTGTATCCTCTACAAGTGGTTGTACTTTTGTGTACTTTACAGTACTGTATAGAGTACAGTAGTACAGTGTCTTTATTTCAGGCCCAGGATGTCCAGAAGCAAGTGTAAAAGCAGCAGTGGTGTACCTGGTACTACTGTACTTTTCAAGGTACTGTACTGTAAGATTAAAAATGTTTATTTTTTGTTTGTTTTTTATGTATTATTTGTGTGGAAAGTATTATAAACTTATTACAGTACAGTACTATATAGCCGACTGTATTAGTTGGGTACCTAGGCTAACTTTGTTAGACTTATGAATAAATTGGACTTATGACATGCTCTCAGAACAGAACTCATTCATATGTAGCAGACTTACTGTATATGTGTCTGGTTATGGACAAAGTTAAACAAAAGAGAATGATTTTTGGAATCTCTTCATTTTAATTTATTATTTTTATGATCAACTAAAAGAGCCAAAGTTACTCACAAAAAACAACTTCGTTGCAGAGACTGAGAAATGACATTCTTCAGTGTTCCTGAGTGTGCTGGGGTTTGGATTCTCGCATTATATTGTGCTACCTAAGACCTGGGACTGTAGAAAGTAGAGCCTCAGGTTAAAAGCCTGAGAAAGAAGGAAGGGTAGATATATAATTTGAAAACTCTTTGCTGAAACTAAATTAACAGACCAGGTAAGCAAGACCCTCCTGAATGACTGCAATCATGAAACTGCACCCCTCTTATTTTCAGTCTGGAAATTCATTCATGGAGACACTAAGTAGAAAGTTTAAAGCTCCTTTCAACACAGCTTTTCATGTATTGGAAGGACACTGAATTGGATGAGAAACTCCCAATAGGGTTGGACACTTCTATGAGCTGTAGTAAGCATAGGAACCATGCAGAAGACAGAATATATGTTCCAGTAAAAAGACTAAGATGAACAGAAATCCACAAGTAGACTCATGACCTCATTTGTTGACATTGTCTTGACAGCAACAATGAAGATAAATTGAAATAGACTCTACTGAGAGAAGTCTAATTCCCTGCTGGACCTGACCATTGTGTGGTCTCCCTCTCATGTCCTGCCAGATCATGGAAGGTCTAAGTTAAGAAAAGATTCACCCTGCAAATTCCCTTAGATCTAAAACAAGATTCATAGGACATCCAGATAAACATGAAGGGAACCCAAAGAAAAATACTCACAGTATATTTTCATAACTGTTCAAAATAAACATGACTTCATTAAAGTGTAAATGGAAAATAAGGTACAAACTGGGCCACACCAAAAACAATATGAAAAGTTAAAAGAGAGAATGAGAAATGGATTCATTAATTGATTTATTCAACAACTGGCAAATATTTATTACATTTCTACTATGCAGCTGGTAATTTTCTAGATCATGAGGATACAGTGATGACCCAAATAGACAAATATCTCTCTCCTGGTGGGGCGCCTGGTCTACTGGAGAGAGACCAACAACATAAATCATATATACGACTTGCCTGTAGGTGATGAGTGATGGGAATGGAAATAAATCAGAGGAGAGGAAAGTGAAGTGTTGGCAAAGTTATTTGCCCCACTCACCAATAAGCCATCTGACACTTGGGTTAAGGGAATATCAGGGCATCTTGGGCTGTTTTTGGAGGTTGACTTGATCTGGAAAAGAGCAACAGGAGATAAGCCAAGGTGACTCCAAGTTAGAAGGTGGAGGTGAGGCTTCAATGTGTGGTAGTCTTGTCAGGAGGATGTAGACTTCAAGGACCACATCTTTCCTCATAGTTATGATGTGGAAGTGAGAAAAAGAATGCTTTTTTGTTTTGTTTTGTTTTCCATTTAGCATGTGGAGGGCCGAACTACTCTCTTGATCTCTGGACAAAACAAACTCTGATATTATTCCTGACTCTTTTAACGGAGACCTGGAAAGTGGGGGAAGGGTGGTCAGAACAGAAGAACCAGAAATACCTGTTTTGTCTTTTGTCTGCAGGAGGTAAAGGCAGAGAGACCAGTAGAGGGAGAGGTTCTTCCTCCTGCAACTATCTTCAAATAGATTTGAATAAATTTATTTCAATCTTAGTATAGAAAACAGATATAACATTGGAAAAAATAAACTTTGTGCTTTTAAGGAAATCAAAGAGTACATTTATTTATAAGTTAAAACAATGACTATTTAAGATGGACACAGACATAAAGGACAGGTGTCAGAGAAAAGATTTCAAAATGCAAGGATTTAGTGAAACAAAGCTATAGAAGATTTAAAATGACACTGCAAGTAGTTATATTATCCTGGAAATTATTTTAGGAAAAAGAAAAGTAGAGTAAAGTAGTACAAATGTAGAGGCAAAATTATAATTTACTATCTTATAGATGCTATGATGCTTGCCAAGGAAAACAAAGATAATTAACTTTCAAAAAATTAAGAATAACAAGTGTTCACTCAGATGTTTAGGTGAAAGAATGATGGCATATAAATATTTGCTTTCTTATATGCTGACAATAAAAATAGAAAACAAAATAGAAAAATACCTTATCAAAACATCATAAACATATTGATATGTTTAGAATCAAACTTTAGAAAGGCTGTACAGTACTTATGTGAATAAAATGACAAAAAATTACCATTATGTGAGAGCAGTTGAATACATAGACAACCCTGGATGTGAAATCTCAAATTTATATACATATAAAATTGAATTAAGCAGAAAAATTTTATATATATAAATATAAAATATAACATAAGTAATTAAATATTATGTATAATATAAACTGATTAGGTATATGTAATACTGTATGATATATTACATATTTATATATCATATAAATATAATACTATATATAATACATAAAATAAATACTACAATATGTTTATGTATAATATATTCATATTACATATTTATATAGGAGATTTAGTGTATTTAAGAAACTTACCAAATATTGTACAGTGTCCACGTAAGGATTCAAACTTAGGTGTTCTGACTTCAGGGTCTGCATTCTCAATAGCCATGTTATAGAGAGAAGAAGGTAAAAAATACCTAAAGAACATGAAAATTACACTTCTGAAAGCAAAACACAAATGCCTTTCAAAGATAATATTCCAACTTAATAATCATCAAAGACATGAAAATTAATCAAAAATAACAGTGAAACATCATGATTTGCCTATTGGGTTGGAAATCACAGAATTACTGGACAAGAGTAAAGAAGAGGCATTCACTAAAATTGTTTTTTGGAGCATAAATTGGTACAGCTGTTTATGAAACTGATTTGCTAGTATATCAAAAGTCTTGTTAGTCCTCAGGACTGTATGTAAATTCTTCAGTCTTTCCTCTCTTCCCAGACACCTGAAAGACTTGCTCTTTCCTGCCCCTTTTGAAATTAGAAGTAGCCATATGACCTGTTTCTGCCAAACTTGAGTAAAAATGCATCGTTAGAAGGTGACATTGCTTATGCTTTTATTATTATGAATATTATCATGATTATTATTTACTTAAACTAAAAAGCCAATTACAAAGGAAAGACAGTTGGCTTGAATCTTACCAATAATCATCAAAAAGATCTGAAATAGAAAATACAGAATGCATAGCATGTGTGCAAATTAGAAATCACACATATGTTGTGTAAAGAACATAGTTTTGTTAACACTGAGAGAGAGACTTGCTTTTTATTCATACTACTCATATACAATTTGATCTTGAGCACATTGTTCAGCCTTTCTTTTTCTCTATAGTTTTACTCTATATAATGGCAGAATTCATATATACATCACTGTGTTATTGTAAGAATTAATATTATGAAGATTAAAATAAAAAATATAAATATATATAATATATAGTTATACACTCTATAACTATGTATTTTATATAAGTATGTATATCTTATTGCTCTGCCTAAAACAAACTTTAGCTCAGTAAATACATATTAGCTTTTGTTACTTAGGATTTACTTTATCTCCATATAACAGAATGGGACACTGAAATAGCAGTAGCTTCTGGAAGACACCCTTTCTCTTCCATAAAAGAAATCTGAGAGATGGGAAGCTTAAGGCTGGTATGGTAGCTTTCATCCTTTTCTTTACTTTTTTTTTTTTGTGGTACGTGGGCCTCTCACCACTGTGGCCTCTCCCGTTGCGGAGCACAGGCTCCGGACGCGCAGGCTCAGCGGCCATGGCTCACGGGCCCAGCCGCTCCATGGCATGTGGGATCTTCCCGGACCGAGGTACAAACCCGTGTCCCCTGCATTGGCAGGCGGACTCCCAACCACTGTGCCACCAGGGAAGCCCATCCTTTTCTTTTCTTTATTCTCAGGTTTCCACACTCAAAGTTGCTTCACAGTACAAAATTCATGTTAGAACCCCTGCTACCATGTTTCCATTCCATGTAGCAAGAGGTAGGGGGAAAGAAAAAAGGGACCTCTTCTCAGGTAAATCATCTTCCTGTTAACACAGCTTTAATGCAAATTCCACACAATATATTTGCATACATCTGATTGGCCAGAAATGAGTCCCATCTATAATAACTCTTTTCTCTCCATCCACATGCCTTTCTTCTCAGCCTTTCCCAGTGGGAGAAGACTCTAAGTAGCCAAAGTATGCAGGTACCTTAGAGAAAAGCATCCATAATGTGTATTACAAAGGAAGCTATCTTTCATCCCCTTTCCTCCTCCAGTTAAACGTTCTACTTCCCCTTAAGGTAGTCTATTTGTGTTCTTAACCCATACCCAAACTTTTCCTACTGTGGTATACCTTCTCCAATTATCATCGAGACTATTACTTCCTGAGAATGCTTCCCATAAATGAATCCATCCTGTTTTCCCTGAATGTAGCCCCAACATCTTTCCTGGGACTTCGCCTGTGAAATACTTCCCTCCAGAACTGACTTTCCCAAGTCACACAGTGGAACCGGTACCCCTCATACAAATGCTATCTCAAATTTCACAACTATCTCCATTCCTCAGTCAGCTTCTTAGAACTACCATTTTCTTTCCTTGTGACCTCAAAGAACTTAGCTTACAGTTATCTTGTGGACCCCTTCAGAAATGAAATCACTTTATATTTAATCAGGTCCACACTTGAATCCCATTCTTGACATTGAGTCGTTGAGGACAGGGAGGCTGTTTCCAACATTTCTGCTTTCCCTACATATTTAGCAGAGTGCCTGGCACATTCGTTGTTTGTTCATAGCATGATATATAAATGTGGGTTAACTAAAGGCATTAGCTTCCAAAATTTCCAAAATGACTTCCTCCAAAACTATGCTTATTTTTATTTCATTATAAAAATCAATTCAGAGTCATGAAATATAATTTGTAAAACAGAAATATATGGGAAGGGGAAGAACTCTCCCAGAGTCTAAATTCTGCAATGGAAATATATTTATTTAGAGTCATTTTTATGAAAAATTTAAACATGATTATAATTAAACCTTATATACAGTTGTTATCCGGCTGTTTCCCTTAATAAGGGAAATGCTTATAATTTATGACATCCTCTTCATGGGCATTCAGTTTAAATCTTGTATAAAATTCCATTGAGTATATATACTATAATTTGTTTAAGCATTCCAATTTTATTGGTCATTTAATTGTTTCAAGTTGATTGGTATTATAAATAACTATGTTAATTTTTTTAACGTAATGATATTTTTATATTTAGGATTATTTCTTTCAGATAGAGGTTCAGAAATATAGTTGCTGAGTCTAAATGCACTAAGCTTCTATTATTCTATTAATATATATCATCAAAAGGCTTTTCATAAAAGTTGTACCAATTTTCTTACCCCGTTTATTTTACATCACCCTTGTCAGCATCAGGGATAATGATGATAAAGATGATGATGATGATAATGCATTATGTTTTACTAATCTTTTACTGATTTTGCACCAAATGTAAGATTGTTAGCACCAAAATATGAGACAGAATTAACACAGAAAATTTCTTTCATTTTCCAATGTTTGGTCTATTTTAGCACTAGTAAGATAAAGTTGATTTATGAGAGAAAAGAAGTAGGAGGAAGAGGAGAAATAAAAGTAAGAGATGAAAGGGAAGAGTAAATAAAAATAAGGAGTATGTCTTTCCTTCTTTCATCTTTTAGAATTTTGATTATTTGTAAGCATCATTATGTTTACCTTTTATCTATTATTTTTATTGAGAAATAATTTTTACTAAACAATCTCTTTAATATGTTTTATTATGAACATGACATTCAGAAAGTTAGTATAATATAATCCATTACCTTTCCAGAGAATAAAAGGAATTATTTAATGATAACTTTTGTCTTTAAGATGCCATTAAATAGAACTTAAGAAAGCAATTTCATTGTTAAATAACACCTTTCATTCTCAAAGTATCTAAATTATTTGCTTAACAATTAGTTTGATAATAGCAGTTTGATTAATCTGAAGATAAATGAAATAAATGTTACAGCCTCTACTTCCTTTCACATCCAAGTCTGGCTACTAAAACTCTTCTAATCTGGGGACATACAAGATCTTGCACCCATACTCCTTTACATCTCAGCTCAGAGACTCAGTGAATATTACACGTCAGAGGCGTTCCTGTAAATCATCTGGTTATGCCTTTCACCATTTCCAGCCCTGGCCCTGGGCAGTAAAATAACTTGTCCAAATTTGAGTATTCTTGCTTTCCACCCTTGTACTTCTTCCATTTATACTCTATTCTCTTTGAAAATTAGTATTTTCTTATCTTTGTTTTTATCTTACTAATCTCCCTTTCTCCTCTTTAATTTAAATGATAAATATCCTAGGGAGTTTCTAACTATCCTTTGAAAAGTTCCAAGAAATGCACAGCAAAAGAGTTGAGAAGTGCAGAAAAAGGAGAAATTGAGTGGGAAATATTAAAAATGAGTCATAATGTATATGACCTTGAATGCCTGGCAAGTTTGGCCCTGAGTAACACTGACCAAAAGGGAACTGGAAAATTACAAACCAGGC
Source organism: Phocoena phocoena (assembly GCF_963924675.1). Taxonomy (NCBI): domain Eukaryota; kingdom Metazoa; phylum Chordata; class Mammalia; order Artiodactyla; family Phocoenidae; genus Phocoena; species Phocoena phocoena. Next base: position 99,601,214 of record NC_089223.1, on the reverse strand, counting down.
CTAGGGAAACAGACATGAATGGAGGCTGAAATTTGGAGGAGATTATCCAAAAGGTGGATTGTGGGGAGTGGGAGGTGGAAGGCAAGCTGTTTTGCTTTGGCTGGTTACTGATTTGATTGTACAGTAGTGACCGAGCTTTCGTTTGTAACAGGGCTCCAGTCTGTGGCTGGAGGATATAAAAGCATGGTCTTAGGTGAGAGAATTGGCAAGACTTATGCAGAATTAAGTCATCTCCTCCAGTTGTCAGAAACTCAGGGTAGAATTATAGTTCCAGAAGGCAGCTTGTTTACTAACAAAACTGTGAGATAGGGTTGGTTAGGAAGTGGGCAACATTGATTGATTTGTGTATATTGAAGAATCCTTGCATTCCTGGGATAAAGCTCACTTGTTCATGGTGTATGATAATTTTAATGTGCTGCTGGATTCTGTTTGCTAGTATTTTGTTGAGGATTTTTGCATCTATGTTCATCAGTGATATTGGCCTTGTAGTTTTCTTTTTTTGTGACATCTTTGTCTGATTTAGGTAACAGGGTGATGGTGGCCTTGTAGAATGAGTTTGGGAGTGTTCCTCCCTCTGCTATATTTTGGAAGAGTTTGAGAAGGATAGGTGTTAGCTCTTCTCTAAATGTTTGATAGAATTCACCTGTGAAGCCATCTGGTCCTGAGCTTTTGTTTGTTGGACGATTTTTAATCACAGTTTCAATTTCATTACTTGTGATTTGTCTGTTCATATTTTCTATTTCTTCCTTGTTCAGTCTTGGAAAGTTATACCTTTCTAAGAATATGTCCATTTCTTCCAGGTTGTCCATTTTATTAGTATATAGCTGCTTGTAGTAATCTCTCATGATCCTTTATATTTCTGCAGTGTCAGTTGTTACTTCTCCATTTTCATTTCTAATTCTGTCGAGCTGTGTCTTCTCCCGTTTTTTCTTGATGAGTCTGGCTAATGATTTATCAATTTTGTTTATCTGCTCAAAGAAACAGCATTTAGTCTTATTGATCTTTGCTATTGTTTCCTTCATTACTTTTTCATTTATTTCTGATATGATCTTTATGATTTCTTTCCTTCTGCTAATTTTGCTTTTTGTTGTTGTTATTCTTCTTCTTCTTTCTCTAATTGCTTTAGTTTTAAGGTTAGGTTATTTATTTGAGATTTTTCTTATTTCTTGAAGTAGGATTGTATTACTATAAACTTCCCTCTGAGAACTGCTTTTGCTGCATCCCATAGGTTTTGGGTCATCGTGTTTTCATTGGCATTTATTTCTAGGTATTTTTTGATTTCCTCTTTATTTCTTCTATGATCTCTTGGTTATTTAGTAGCATATTGTTTATCCTCCATGTGTTTGTATCTTTTACATTTTTTTCCCTGTAATTGATATCTAGTCTCATAGCATTGTGGTCCAAAAAGATACTTGATATGATTTCAATTTTCTTAAATTTACCAAAGCTTCATTTGTGACCCAAGATATGATCTCTACTGGAGAATGTTTCATGAACACTTGAGAAGAAAGCATATTCTGTTGTTTTTGAATGGAATGTCCTATAAATATCAATTAAGTCCATCTGCCCTAAAGTGTCATTTAAAGCTGTGTTTCCTTATTTATTTTCGTTTTGGATGATCTGTCCATTGGTGAAAGTGGGGTGTTGAAGTCCCCTACTATTATTGTGTTACTGTCAATTTCCTCTTTTATGGCTGTTAACACTTGCCTTCTGTATTACGGTGTTCCCATGTTGGATGCATAAATATTTATAATTGTTATATCTTCTTCTTGGATTGATCCCTTGATCATTATGTAGTGTCCTTTTTGTCTCTTGTAATATTCTTTATTTTAAAGTCTATTTTGTCTGATATGAGAATTGCTTCTCCAGCTTTCTTTTTTTTTTTTTTTTTTTTTGTGGTACGCGGGCCTCTCACTGTTGTGGCCTCTCCCGTTGCGGAGCACAGGCTCCAGACGCGCAGGCTCAGCGGCTTATGGCCCACAGGCCCAGCCGCTCCCACGGCATGTGGGATCCTCCCGGACCGGGGCACAAACCCATGTCCCCTGCATCGGCAGGCGGACTCTCAACCAGTGCGCCACCAGGGAAGCCCCAGCTTTCTTTTGATTTCCATTTGCATGGAATATTTTTCCATCCCCTCACTTTCAGTCTGTCTGTGTCTCTAGGTCCGAAGTGGGTCTCTTGTAGACAGCATATATATGGGTCTTGTTTTTGTATTCATTCAGCCAGTCTATGTCTTTTGGTTGGAGCATTCAGTCCATTTACATTTAAGGTAATTATCGATATGTATGTTCCTATTACCATTTTCTTAATTGTTTTGGGTTTGTTATTATAGGTCTTTTCTTTCTCTTGTGTTTCCTCCCTAGAGAAGTTCCCTTAGTATTTGTTGTAAAACTGGTTTTGTGGTGTGCAATTCTCTAAACTTTTGTTTTTCTGTAAAGCTTTTAATTCCTTCGTTGAATCTAAACAAGATCCTTGCTGGGTAGAGTAATCTTGGTTGTAGGTTTTTCCCTTTCATCACTTTAAATATGTCCTCACACTCCCTTCTGGCTTGAAGAGTTTCTGCTGAAATATCAGCTGTTAACCTTATGGGGATTCCCTTGTATATTATTTGTTGCTTTTCCGTTGCTGCTTTTAATATTTTATCTCTGTATTTAATTTTTGATAGTTTGATTAATATACATCTTGACATGTTTCTCCTTGGATTTATCCTGTACAGGACTCTCTGCACTTCCTGGACTTGACTGATTCTTTTCTTTCCTATGTTAGTGAAGTTTTTGAGTATAATCTCTTCAAATATTTTCTCAGACATTTTCTTTTTCTCTTCTCCTTCTGGGGCCCTTATAATGTGAATGTTTTTGCATTTAATGTTGTCCCAGAGGTCTCTGAGACTATCCTTTTCATTCTTTTCTGTTTATTCTGCTCTGTGGCATTTATTTCCACTATTTTATATTCCAGGTCACTTAGCCATTATTCTGCCTCAATTATTCTGCTATTGATTCCTTCTAGATAATTTTTAATTTCATTTATTGTGTTGTTCATCATTGTTTGTTTCCTCTTTAGTTCTCCTAAGTCCTTGTGAAACGTTTCTTGTATTTTCTCCATTCATTTTCTGAGATTTTGGATTATCTTTAGTGTCGTTACTCTGAATTCTTTTTCAGGTAGACTGTGTATTTCCTCTTCATTTGTTTGGTCTCATTGGTTTTTACCTTGCTCCTTCATCTGCTGCATATTTCTCTGTCTTCTCATTTTGTTTAACTTACTGTATTTGGGGTCCTTTGCACAGGCTGCAGGTTCATAGTTCCCCCCCTTTTTTTTTTTTGGTGTCTGCCCCCAGTGGGTGATGTTGGTTCAGTTGCTTGTGTAAGCTTCCTGGTGGAGGGAATTGGTGCATGTATTCTTGTGGTCAGGGCTGCATCCGGTGGTGTGTTTTGTGGTGTCTCTGAACTTAGTATGACTTTAGGCAGCCTTCTGCTAATTGGTGAGGTTTTGTTCCTGCTTTGTTTTTAGTTTGGCATGGGACATCAAGCACTGGATCTTGCTGGCCGTTGGATGGAGTTGGGTCTTAGTGTTGAGATGGAGATCTCTCAGAGAGTTCTTGTCGATTGATATTACATGGGACCAGAAAGTGTCTGGTGGTTCAATGTCCTGGACTCGGCTCTCCCACCTCAGAGGCTCATGCCCGACATCCAGCTGGAGCACCAAGACCCTGCTATGCCACCTGGCTCGGAAAAAATGGAAGAAAAAAAATATGAACAGAGAGAACCTCAAACCAAATGGTGAAAGAAAAGCTAAAGAGACTACATCATACAAAGAAACAAACACATACACACTCATAGAAACAGAAAAAGGAAAATTTGTAATGAAAAAATAAAAAATTAAAAAATTAAAATAAATGAAGAGAGGAACCAAATGAATATACAAATCCACCAATGATAACAAGAACTAAAAACTAAACTTAGATAAACATAAAAGCTAAAACAAATCATATGCAGAAAGCAAACTCCAAGTCTACAGTTGCTCCCAAAGTCCACTGCCTCAATTTTGGGAACATTCATTGTTTTATTAGGTATTCCGCAGATGCAGCGTTTATCAAGTTGTTTGTGCAGCTTCTGAGGCTGCCCACAGCAATTTCCCTTTCTCTTGTTTGTTCACACAGCTCCTGGGGTTCAGTTTTGATTTTGGCCCTACCTCTGTGTGTAGGCTACCCTCAGGAGTCTGTTCTCTTCCCAGACAGAGGGGGTTAAAAAGCAAGTGATTAGGGCTCTCTTGTTCTTTCAGGCTGGGGAGAGGGAGGGGTGTGGTAGTCATAATTAGAATGCAGGGAGAGCCTGCTGAGGCAGAGGCCAGTGTAGCATTGCAACAGCCTGAGGCATGCTGTGTGTTCCCCCCGGGGAACTTGTCCCTGTATCATGGGACCCTGGCAGTGGCATGTTGTTCTGGCTCCCCAGGGGGTGTGGGTAGTAACCTGCACTTGCACACAGAATTCTTGGTGGCAGCAGTAGCAGTGTTAGCGTTTCATGCCCATCTCTGAGGTCTGAGCTGATAGCTGTGGCTCACGCCCATCTCTGGAGCTTGCTTAGGCAGTGCTCTGCCTTCTGTGGGCACACAGAGCAGGAATCCCCTCTCCTCACACACCCCAAAATGATGGTCTCTTGCCTCTCTGGGGAGGTTCAGACTTTTTGGGGGCTCCCTCCTGGCTAGCTGTGATTCACTAGCCCCCTTCAGGCTGTCTTCACGCAGCCAACCCCAGTCCTCTCCCTGGGATCTGATCCCCAAATCCTGAGCCTCAGGTCTCAGCCCCTGCCTACCCTGGCAGATGATCAGACAAGAGTCTCAGGCTGGTGAGTGCTGGTTGACACCAATCCTCTGTGGGAATGTCTCCCCTTTGCCCTCTGCACCCCTGTTATTACACTCTTTTCCATGGCTCTATAGCTCCCCCTCTCCCACCCCCATCCCCACCAGGGAAGGGGCTCCCTAGTGTGTAGAAAGTTTTCCTCCTTCACAGCTCCATCCTAGACATGCAGGTCCCATCCCTATTCTTTTGTCTATGTTTTTTCGTTTATTTTTCTTTTGCCCTACCCAAGAAGGTGGGGATTTTCTTGCCTTTTGAGAAGTCTGAGGTCTTCTGTCAGCTTTCAGTAGGTGTTCTATAGGAGCTGTTCCACATGTAGATGTATTTTTGATGTATTGGTGCAGAGGAAGGTGATCTCCACGTCTTATTCCTCCACTATCTTGAAGGTCTCTCCTGTTTTGTTTTTATTTTGTGTTTGTTTTTATATAACATGGTATCTTCTATGGACTGAAATATCTTTTATGTTCCTTCAAAATTCATCTGTTGAAGCCCTAATACCTAATGTTATTGTATTGGATATGGGTCATTTGCAGGATAAGTAGGCTTATATGCAGTCATGATAGTGAAGCTTCTATGAAGTTGTGGCTGCCATTATAAGATAGCATCCTTATATGAAAAACACCAGAAAGATGACTTCCTCTCTCTCTACTCCCCTTCCACCCCAAACACAAAAAGAGGTCATGTGGGCACACAGCAAGTTGGCAGCTGCTACAAGACATGACAAGAGAAGAAGCCTCAATGAAACTTGCCTTGCTGACACCTTGATCTTGGACTTCCCAATCTCTAGAACTCTGATAAATTTATTTCTGTTGGTTAAACCATTTAGTCTATGGTATTTCGTTATGGCAGCCCAAGCTAATATAGTATTGAATTATAATATACATTTGAAAAAATATGCAACTTATAAATTTGAGGTTAATAATTTTTCATTAGATAAACATAATCATATAACCAACTTTAAAAATGGTTGTTACCAGTAAAACAGAAGTCCCTTTCATGTTATCTTTCAGTCATTTCAGTACTTAATATCCTGACTCCTACTTCTGTTGATCACCTTTCACTGTTTTAAAAGTTTATTTAAATCTCATACACATTTCTGGTTGGTTTTGTTCAAGATTACGTATGTTAGATTTATCTAAGTCATTTTGTTTACTTGTAGTTTTTTTTGTTGTTCATTTGTTTCATTTTTGTGGTTTGGTAATGCTCCAATACATGACTATGTCAATATTATTTAAGCATTCTACTTTTGATGTATATTTAAATTGTTTCCAGAGTTGCTATTACTAATAACACTAAACTGTTTCTAATAGTGGCAAACATATGTGGAATTGATGAGTAAAAGAGCATGAGTTTTTTCAACTTTAGTAAAAACTGCCATATATTTTCTCTCAAAGTAATTTCATCAATAAGTGTAAATTAGTTGTAGAATTTTGTTTATTGTTTTTTAGAGATTTTATTTTTTTTCATGGTACGCGTGCCTCTCACTGTTGTGGCCTCTCCCGTTGCGGAGCACAGGCTCTGGACGCACAGGGTCAGCGGCCATGGCTCACGGGACCAGCCGCTCCACAGCATGTGGGATCTTCCCAGACCAGGGCATGAACTCATGTCCCCTGCATCAGCAGGTGGACTCTCAACCACTGTGCCACCAGGGAAGCCCCAGAGATTTTTTTATTAGACTAAATAATGTCTGTGTTTCAAGGAAGCTGAAGAGAAAAAAAGAATAAAAGTATATACACTTATTAATTTTCTTGACCTAGAAACAGCATATCACTTTTACTCTATATTCCTTTGGCTGGTAGGATTTGGACAGGCATAGTGCAGAAAAAAAAATCAAATAAAAGAAGAAAGTCAACAAATTTAGTGTCAGAGACTTATAAGGAGTATAGGATGAATAAAACTGAAGGTTGTTGAGGTGAGTGGATGGGGAAGATAGATAAGACATAAGAAATGGGTTGAGTCAAATGATAGGTAATGTGGAACCAGTGAAGATTTTTAAATAAGGGAATAACATGTTTTTTTGGTTTTTTTGTTTGTTTGTTTAGTAATCAGAATCTTAACAAAGTAAACTGTCCAGAAGCACATAGAACACACTGCTGACAGAGAGTTTTCTAGTTAAGATCTGATGACCAATGTCCAAAGAAGAGATAATTAAGCATCTAATTGAAGTGATCATATCGGAAATAAAAATCTGTGAAATATATGACAGACACAAAGCATAAATGGAAGAGAACAGGATTTTCAGAATGGATTAGAAAATGTTTCTCTGGGCTCCCAGACCAGTAATCCTTCCATTTTACCACACACTCCTCAGCAATTCCTGGGGTCAATTCCAACATTATTGCTTTATGATCCTGGAGTTGCAAACAGATTTATGTCAGTTGAGTAGCAATTATTCACAATGCATTTGACCACTGAAATTTTCCTGTGGCTTGCAGGATTACATTATGCTCATATAAGGAGCAATATATCAATATGGATGAATCAAAAAAACAGGAAGATAAAATCAGATTGGAAAGTGGTCAGTGTAATAGTCCATCTGTTCCATTAAAAATCAGTTTTCTTTCTAAGGGACATTTTAATTCAGTTTTTTTTTTCCAACAGTTAAAAGTTCCTGTTATTTTTGCCAGAATCTTCAGAAGGTGAAATTTATTTCTTGCTGTCTACTAATAAGGTCTGTCAGTTATACCTGCAGCTTCAGATAAAAGTTAAAATGTAAGTCAAGTATTTCATACAATCCCCAAAAGATGAAGAATCAAGGGCTAATGCAGTCTATATCAGAAAAATGAAGCTTCCACATCCTTCAGTACTGTTTAGATAGAAATTCATAAACCCCAAAGATTGAACCTGATCATAGTGCTTCACTTATTCAAATAGCTTTCCTTCTTATATTTCTAATAACCTAATGAGGTTATTGGACATATATAATTTTCCCATTTTGAAAATGAGAAAATTGAATCTCAGAGAATTTAAAATACTTGTCTTTCACTATAGTATAATTGATGATAGAAGATGTCTATCCATCCTTGCTTTATTCTTTGTCATTAAATTTGCTTTCATTCATCATTGGTATCTTGTGTTCTTGGGGAGATCTGTGCACTCTAGAATCCTGAAGGTAGCAGGGTTTCCTATGTCTAGGAATAGTGGTACATTTCCTAGAACTAAGACAATAGAGTAGATGTGGGTGAGGGAAAAAAAAATATAAGCTATGGGAAGATCTGAATTTTAATCCAGGCTTCACTTCCATGTGACTTTATCTAAAATGCAGGAAACTATGGCTTTGGTAAACTGAATAATGGCCTCCAAAATGTCTGAGTCCTAATCTTGGGAACCTGTGAATATTATATTGCAAAAGAAAATTTGCAGATGTGATTAAGTGAAGAATCTTGAGAAGGGGAAGTTATCATGGATCATCCAGAGGCTTTGATTCTAATTGCAATTTTCTTTACAAGAAGGAAATAGAAGATTTTGTTATGGAATTGGCCTACTAGACCCGTGCTGGGGTCCTAGTCCAGTCTGAGACCCCTTGTCTCTGCCAAGGAGGTTCCTTTTCCAATTGGATTTGCACATCCAATAAAGAAACTAATGCTGAGACTGGAACAGCAGAAGCTTAATTCAGTGGCCAAAGAATGGAGGAGCAGTAAACTAGTTTGCAAATCTACTTCTCAAACCAATTTGGGTGGAGACACCAAACTCCACCCAAATTGGTTTGAGAAGTAGTGGAGGGATTTGGAACATGTGGGAGGAATATTCATGAGTTTTCCGAGAACAGGTGTGGTTTGGACTCGGAACTGATGCAACTTTCTTTTTTAGTTCTTGTACTAGCTTTTCCTATTGTTTTGGCAATCGTCAACTGTCATGGCATAGGTGGGTTTGTCATTTAGCATGTTAATGCATTACAATGAGTATACACTGAGGTTCAAGGTCTACTGGAAGTCAGATCATCCCCATCTTGGGCCTAGTTGTTTCTAAACAGTTCTTGTTATTTTTCTTTCTCTTTACCACATCCTCCTAAAATTTAGATAAGAGTAAGTGATTTCTATTTGAGGGAGGAACAGGGGTATGATTATGGGGCAACAGCCTTGGCTACAATTCTAATACAAGAGAAGAAAAAGGCATTGTGATCATTGAAGCAAGATGGAGGAAGGGCCCAAGAACCAAGGAATACAAAACATGCAGTTCTAGAATCAGGAAAAGACAAAGAAACAGATTATCTCTTAAAGACTTGGGAGGGAGAATGACCCTACTAATATCTTCATTTCAACCAGAGAAACTGATTTGGGACTTCTAATCTCTGTTAGGGAATGATTAACCAAAACTGCTTGCCTTAGCCAGGCATGCTGATAACCACTTGCATGAGTTGTCTCCCAACAAGAAGTCCCAATAAGGAGCATGGTGCTGTCACTGAACTAGGAGAATTTGGGAGGGGCCAAAAGGAGGGAGGAAACCCACCACCCCATAAAATGTCCTGCCAACCTCCCAGGATCCTTCACACTGGAATCCATCTTGGCTGAGAGATGCATGTGCCACTAGAAAGGACCTTGAGTCAGACCAAATATGGGCACAAGCAAGATGATTGGCCAGAGACAACCCGGAAACTAACCCTATTATCATAAAACCTGAGACTGTGAGACACATGTCAGAGCAAGTTCTCCTGGGTCCCCTTACCCTGCTGCTTTCTGCCTGGGGATCCCTTCCCAATAAAGTCTTTTGCTTTGTCAGTACATGTGTTGTACAATATATCCTATAGCTTATACATAATAGTTTTTCCCTCTTAATCCCTTACTCCCATATTAGGGGGAGGGACAAGAAACATTCTTTGAGACTCAGAAAAATACTGTGAAGTTCAATTAACCTGAATTGGACATTTTATCTTCCTAAATTGTGTCCTTCTCACACTTATGAAACTGAATCTTAATCCCATATCCTCAAAGATGTCCTTTGGTGAATGAACACATTTCTTGGCATTCCAATCCTAATGCATGCCAATCTTGGAACATAACTTGTCAACCACACTAACCCTGCTACTGGAACCCACCAAATAGAATGAGCCATGCTATTAAGAGTCTTTGCCAACCAAATTATGTGTGATCTTGACAAGCTCTTTGGATACTGTACATTGAACAACTGCCTTCCCTTATCAGAATTAACCTCCCCAGTGAGACCAAGTTTCTTAGCTCCTTTCTTCTTGCCATAAGTTTTCTATACTTTCTATTTAACTGGAATCACCTCATAATATACCTGCTCCAATTTACCAATTCAAGTTCAGATCTTCTGTCCTAATCTGAAATTCAAAATTTCTTTATTAACAAAACTTGCCTTGTCATGAGATTTGAGGGAAAATTGATTTAAAGTTCAGTCTCTCTACTTTCTAGCTGTGAAATACTGAGCATATCCTCTAATATCACAAAATCAAAATTTACCCTTAGTGTAATATAAATAATAATGGCAGTACCAATTTCTTTGGTGGATATTGTTAAAAACTTATAGACCATTGTTCATGCTAGTGCTTTGAAAAGCCTTACGAACTTTAATGAGTAAGAACATTTTTTCCCCTCTATTGCCAGAGAAATCCTAATAAGAAGTTCTTCCCCTGCTAGATATTATTTCTAGAATAACAGCATTGTAGGACACAGTCAAGTACACCTCCTCTGTATTTTCCTTTGCCTTACGAAGTCTCCTATTTCTCAAGTGTTACCTATTATTACTCATCACTACAACTTGAAGATGATTCATCTTATGAGCAGGGTTGGGAATCTCACAACAGCAAGTCTTAATGATGATGAGTTTCGTATGATAGTATTAAAAAAATGACCCCAAAACTCTTTGACATTCTTCTTATTGAGATGTATGTTTCATGCCCCCTTCCTTTGAGTCTGGTCTCTCTGACTGGATCAATAGATAATTGGCAATAGAAATGGCCGGTTTCCGGGCCCAGGCCTTAAGAAATGGCTAGCTACTATATCCTGTCTTTTAGGAAAACAACTCATAGAACACAGCTGCCATGCTGTGAGGAAATCACATGCAGAGATGTTCTGGCCAACAGTTCCATTTTAACTGCTGCATCAACCACTAGACATAGGGGTGAGTGGGTCTTTATATGATTGCAGCCTCCAGCCTTGTGAATAGTCCTTATCCTTGAACTGTCCAAGCTGATGATGCAAGGAACAGAGGTGAACTGTTGTTTCCAAGCCCTTCCTAAATTGCAAATACATGAGAAAAATGAGCAATTGTAATTACTATGTCATTGCATTTGGGATATTTATTTACATAGCAATACAAATTTGGGGTAAACGATCTTATGAGAGAAGACCTCTGGTAACATACCTAAGGAAAGAAAAGTTTTCTGTTATCATAATGCCTTCTGGGGCTCTGGGAGACAGTGTAGTCACTATATAATAATTTTGTGTATTTATGTGTATAGACAGGGGAGGTAACCACCTCAAGTTAAAAAATATAGTCTTGAGGTCAAAGATTAGGAAGGAAAACTTAAGAAGAGATACAGTCAAGATTCAGAGACAAGGGGTTAGCAAGTCAAGGAAAACCAGAAGACAAAAAGAAGGCTAAAATAGGCTGGTTGAAGTGTCACTTGAGCAAATAATCGGAAACTTTTTTTGTTTTTTTTTTACCCATAGTTTCTCTTTTACATATTCCTAATGTCTAATACTTCATGTTGGCAAGGCAGGTCAGATTCATAAAAATATCTTACTGAGATAATTTTATCGTTCAATGTATGCTATAGCACACATAACCTGAGAATATCCATCATGCTGGGCCCAAATTTGTGACTTTGCAGGAAACAATTGCTCTTTACAATCCAACCTACATTTCTCAATAACACAGCAAGGATCTTGACCTATAAAAGCTTGCCCCTGAGCAAAATAGATTTACAGCAAAAGGATAAGATGTTGCCCTCAGCAAAACAATAGTTACAGTTTCCATAGTTATGGGCTGGACTGAAGTGTCAGATCAGTCAATAGACTATGGTGATAAAAATGAACTTACAAAAAAAATTCATTGAGTGCATGAGGGATCTGCAGGCAGAGTTTAAAATGTTTTCAATGACTTGATTTACATGTTAAAAATGCAGGTTCCTGGGACCCATTCTGAGGGGTTCCAGTTCTAGATTTATGGTGTGCATATATATTTTTGCCAAACACCCAGGGTGATGTTGACAGATAATGATATATGAGAATCAATAATCTCAATTCTGAATTTTTATGGGCTTCAGGATTGAGTTATGTGTGTTAATATTGATATTTAACACATATCTGAAGTGAATAGAAATCCCTTCCCTTTCTCTCCCCATATCTTGTCTGTGGCAGATGCAGAAATGTACCTTCACACTCTTCAAGAGAGAACTTGTTGATAGGCTATGTTGATTATGGTTTTCTGGAACTTGCCAGTTATAACTCCTTAAGTTGTACTATAGAGTTTGGGTTTAGGCCACACTTTTCATGATGGAGCAAGCTCGTCATAGATGGATCAAGACCAATGAGTATTCATTTGAAGGGCAATCTTTGCTCCAGAGCTCTCCACTGGTCTGGCAGAGGCTCTTATATATATACCTCACAATTTCACAGTTGGCCCCATCTGACTTTCCCTGCCAGATGGTCTGGGAACAAGTCTGCTTCTGTCCGATTTAGGTGCCACTCAGATGCTACTGCACAATAAATCCTTTACACTCCTAACTTAAATTCAGCATCTGCTTTCCAAAGGACTCAACTGATAGACCTTTCTCTTCAACTTCCTAAACAATTTAGTCCTAAAACCATTAGGTAAGGTCAAGCATGGTATTCATCCACCTGGAAGAACCGCTTTGTATGGGGTGTCCAAACTCAAGCTGAAGACGGTATCTATATGAGATGGGCTGCCACGGGGAATAAAGCCAATTGAGTGAGGAAGGCAGCCATATCTGTGTGTGGCTCAGTTTAGGGTTTCAGAACCCAAGCAGGGTAATGTGAGTGTCTAGGTGGAGGAGTGTCATTGTTGGACATTGGAGTATAAGTAAGATAAGGAGTGTCCATGTTGGGTGAGAAGGTGGGGAGTTAAAAGCTTAGTATGGACGGTCAGAACCCAACAGAGTGAAAAGGGCATCTACCTGTACGGACACTCCAACTGAGGAGTAAGAGCCCAAGGAGAGAGAACAAGACTGTAGCCAAGGAAGGTGGTATGGGAATTCAGAGCTTGAGGGTGCCAATGGCATGCAGATTAATGAGGTAAGGAGTCTATCTGCAAACGGGAAGCCTTGAGGGAGGGGAAGAAGCTAGCAGGTTAAATCAAGAGTCCATGCAGGCAAGTCAGTAGCAATGGCAATAAGAGATTAGTTGCCTAGAGGAAAATTGATTAAATAAATTAGTATATTAAGGAAAGGGGGAGCTTTACTGTAAGAGAATGGAGTTACAAATATGGAAAGAAAAATTAGAATGAACCCTGTGTTGTTGGATAGGAAACATCAGATTGGAAATATTAGTGTCAACTCATAAATTCAAGGATTTCAATAATAGAGATAATAGATATCAACGTATTTGTAAATCTCTCCCTCTTCACACATCTATGTGTTTGTGTCTATGTGTATGTGTGAATGTGCAGGCATCTCAAAGATCTATATAGGCATCTAGTATACAGGTATATCTCATATATATATATATATATACACACACACACACACACTCATATATAAATCTCATTTATGTCATGCCCACACAAACATTTATCTATGTGTGTGTATATATATATATATATATATATATATATATATATATATATATATATATTTGGAAATAATGATAGAGTTAGATACATTGACACACACAACTTAGGTCTGTCTACTGAAAGGGTCACGGTGATACTTCTAGTTCTACATGTTCTTCTAGAATGATAGCATTCTCTCCCTTCAAAAACTGAAGTCTGTTTTTCCGTCCTTTGAAATTATGCATGGATTTATGTTTGTCTCAGCAGATAGAATATCTGAGTTTAAAGGCTAGAACATGAATGGGAGTATAGCTTGTCTTTAGTACTCTTTTTGTTGAGACATTCACCCTTAGAACCTAGCTACCATGTTGTGAGGAAGCTCAATCCTCATGGAGAAGTCACTTATAGGTGTTTTGCCTGACAGCTAAAGCTAATGTCTCAGTTTACATCCATCAACCACTCCACATGTGAGTGAGTAAACGTCAGATGACTTTGTGTCCACTCAGCTGATACCCAGTGGAGCAGAGACAAGATGAACTTGGCAATCCCTGTCCAAGTGCATATTTGTGAGCAAAATGAATGTTGTGATTGTTTTAAGCCATTGACTTTTGATATGGTTTATTATGGAGCATTAAATGATTGGAACGTTTGTTAAGAGTCCTGTTTTGGACATCTTTATCTTTGAGATGCCTATGAAAGGGAACAGGAGAATGGCTTCTGGTAAGGTTAGAAAGTGAAGAAAGGATTTGGGGGGAGGGCATATTAAATATTCATTGATTCATTTGACAATGAAATTATTGGAATGTCATTTTCAGAAGAGAAAGTGAATTGGAGTAGTCAGAAAAGCAGAAATGGGAAGCCTCATTAGAAAGCTGTGGCTTGAACCAGAGTGCTGAAAATACATAAAAAGAGTTATGAAAGAATCTGAGGGCTATTTATGAGATATGATAACCAGGATCATAATTAATCTCCTTATTCTTACTTCTCTTTCACATACAGATATATGCTGCTCATCTATTGACCCATGGACAAAAATTCATCTTTGATATATGATTATAATAGACTTTAAAACGGCATGATTATCAGTACAGAGATCATAGCTATTAACTGGTACTAATCACCTTTGGCCTAATAGAAAGACCAATAGAATAAATGTCCTGAAAACTGAATTATACTGTTTTGGCCACTTAATTCTCTGAATACAACTTCTGCATCTGTAAAATAGAAACAATAGTATCCGTGTTTCAGGTGAAGATTAAATAAACTATCTGGACAGCCAAAGATGGTGCTTGAAATTGAGTTGATACTCAATATATGTTAACTGGATCTGAATTTTAGGAGCTATGAGTATACTTCAGAATATATGATTGATAGGTACAGACCTTGGCTTCATATGTTTATCTAATATAATTACCACTCCTCTCTGCTAATCTTCCATTCGATAACCTATTAGGAACTCAGTAGGACTGCAGTAAGCTAATTGACCAGATGTCACTGGGAAGCTGGAGGCCATCCAGGGATAACAATGGAACTAGAACTCTTGTTAACAGAAGAAACACAAACCCTGTTTTCTTAATCCTTTGCCCAGGCACAAAATGATTTTATTTCAACACAGAGACTTGAACTGCTTATTTAGTGTGTCTCTCTCACACATTCTGGCCCATCAGACAATCAGTTAAAGGCTAATCCACCACCATATTGGCTGCCTTCAGCAAAGATCTTCCTGAAAACCCTTGCCTGGTTGCTTGGCTGATATGTGGACACACACAGAGATAAACTGCAGTATCTCCAAAATAAATAAACAAGTATAGAGACTAGCGCATTGGAGGACAAACAAGACTGTATACAACGCATCTGTCCTTTTCAACCCTATAATACGCTATTTTGAAACTCTGGGAAAGAGGCAGTTACTTCACTATCTTACTATGCTGAAAATTTTACCATACATCACAGCGCCCGAAATATACTTCAGAACTTACCTGGAAGCTGAATGATGCTAAATTGACCTTTTCATCTGGGGCAAGTGAAAGGTTGAATAATTTTATCTCAAGAAATTGAAACAAGTGTCCAAGCTATAACTCTATTGCAAAGGTTGCCAAAAGCATCTGAAGTATTGTTTGCTGGACTACTTCCAGCTTGAATTACTAATTTATTTACCCATTCACTTATTTACTACTTTTCAGGCTTTTTACTAGAGATGGAAGATGTAAAATAGAATTCACTGCATTTCCTGAGGTAGTATTCTAGTTGGAGATGAGGTATGCAGATAAATATGTCTACTAATAATTTTTGTACCATGGGATAAATGTCAAAATATTTCAAAGCACTCTGAGTAGAAGAGGATAGATAGATAAGTAGTTAGATAGATAGATGACATATAACATATAGAGATGTTCACAATTATGCTTTAGGGTTTTGGGAAGGCATTTGATTGTGCAGTCAATCTGGCCAATTAATATGACTAAGGTAATCTCCACCCTGCCCAACACCTGAAAAGATATATATGGTTTCTTTCTCACATAGATAATATTTCTGCCCATTTGAGGGGCAGGCTTCCTAGGTTAAAATCCTGGTTCTGCTTCTATCTAGCAATGATGCCTTGGGCAAATTCCCTGTTACTTAGCCTCAGTTTCCCAGCAATAATTAGCAAGGCTCAAGCTTTATGTGAGGACAGGAAAAATAAGTATTTCTCTTATTCTCACACCTTCACAACCACTCTCAGATGGGACATGTTTTTGTGAAGGGGTAGAATCTTCTTTCACATCATCTCTGCAGCTTTTTCTCACCACTCTGACCCATATTTGAACCTCTTAAAAACAGCCACAGAAAAGGAATCATTTGTCTTTCTTAAAATTCTCCCAGAGGCAAGAACACAAAAAAACATTTCACTTGTCAATACTGTTTAATACTTGGTAGAGTAAATGTAAGCCTGATGTTTTCTTAGTCAGTTGCTGATGGCTTTTCTTGGACAATGACGTATCCTCAGACTCTTTGACATTTCATTTTATACTCATGAGGCTGCCAGCTCTTTTCTGTAACTGCAAGTCAGAATAACAAGATCTTGCCTGCTTATTTAGAACAACCTGCTTAATAACTGACAGCCTAAACCTGACACAGCCTGAGTCACGCAAGTTGGTTTTTGCAGTGAGATTGGAATATTTTGTCCCTAAAACATAAGGTACACACTGAAAATATCCTCAAAGGTGGCGATCCAGAATGATAAGTCTAAAGGTGAGGATTCTTTGTGAAATCATGACACTGGGATTCTTGAAGTCCCAGAGATATAAATAATGAACTTTATACCTTTAAGAATCATAACCATCCACAGTGAGAGTAGAACACACGGAAGAAACATTTGGTGGGCAAAATAAACTTCTGTCTAATTCATTCAACTAAAAAACATTGCTGAATAATAAAGGTACATAGTGTTCTGCCACAGAACTTTCTCTTGGAAGGCAGCTGGGGCTAGCAATTGTGGTAAAGGAATCACATAGATTGAACCCTTTCTCTAGCATTCATTTAGCTGTGTTTTCTTGGGACAGTTAGCTAACATTTCTGAGCCTTGGTTTCTCTTGTGTAAAATGGAGATGACTTTCATTTCACCACTGTTTTTTTAAGAATGATAAGTGAGAACAATGTATATCAAATATTAGCAAAATGATGGCACATATCAGGTGTACACATTGATCTTGTTTCTTTTTGGTAGAGTTATCATCATCATCAACATCATCATCATCAAGATCACTGTCATCAATATCATCATGACTGTCATTTCTTTCCTCTCCCAAACCATTATTCAAGTCTACAAAGCCTTCTATAATTTGGTCCCTGCCTGGCTCTCAGGCTTTAAATCCTGCCATTCCACCTGTATCATTATATTCTAGGAATATTTTCTTTCTTCCTGTCCAAGCACATTCTTCCCTAAAGTGTTCTGTAGTAGCTGTTTCCAATGCATGTGATTCTCTTCCTCTATGCTTTTGTAGAGCTGGTTTATTTCATTATTCAGGTCTTAGCATACAGATCACTTTCTCCTCTGACTACTCAATCTCTCTTTACCATGTTCCCTTTATCTATCTATCTATCTATCTATCTATCTATCTATCTATCTATCTAACTATCTATCATCTATCTATATTTTTCTATCTATCTATATATTTATTTTCTCAGAGTTTTCACCATAATTAATTTGCTTCCTGGTTGTTTACCCATCCCCACATAAATGCTATCTCCATGAAAGCATTGATTTTTTCCTGGTATTTTACTGTTGTTAAAATTAACCCATGGCTGATTGGGATTGACATATATACACTAATATGTATAAAATGGATAACTAATAAGAAACTGCTGTATAAAAAAATAAAATAAAATTCATATCAGCCTCAACAGAGAAAAAATAATTAACCCATGGTAGAAACTAAGAAAAATACTTATTGAGTAGATGATATAATTTATCAATCAATTAATTGATCTATTAGTTAATAAAAGGTTATACTTCAGTGGAATACTATCGACTTTGGAGTCAGACATATCTCAATCCAAATATGGCTACACCTTAATAGGTTTGGACCAATGTTTTAATCACTAAAGCTTTGGTTTGTCCATTTATAACATCATAGGTTTCATAAACCCTCACAGAATTGTATGAGAATTTAGAATTTAGATGAAAACGTGCTGATAATACCACTTAAGAATCATCCTGGAACACAGATAACAACAAATATTCATTACTGTGAAGACCAAATGCCAGCTAACACCACATTTAGCTCAATATTAGCATATTACCCATGATGCAAGGTATCTGCATATTTTGTGTACATGCTTTCAGAAAACTTAGATTTTGGAGATGAGTTATTCAGCATTGTAAGCTCCAAGCATTTTTAAAATTCAAATATATTTTACTTTTTTAAAGTTGTAATATTCATCCTTTTAGGTGTACAATTCACTGGTTTTTATTATATTCACAAAGTTTTTCAACCATTACCACTATATGATTACAGAACATTTTTATAACCTCAAAAGACACCCCACATCATCAGCAGTCGGTCTCAAATCCTCTCTCCCTACACTTTATGTTGATCACTAATGTACAATCTGTATCTATAGATTTTTCTATTCTGGACACTTCATGTGAATGGAATCACAATATGTGGCTTTATGTCTTTGGCTTCTCTAATTTAATGTTTTCAAGGTTCATCCATGTTTTACCATGAATCAGCACTTCATTCCTTTCTATGGCCAAATAATGTTCAACTGTGTAGATATGCTATGTGTTGCTTATCTGTTAAAAAGTTGATAAGCATTTGGAACTCATCAAATAACTGGAGTTTCCACATTTTATCTATCATGAGTAATGCTGCTATGAACATTAATGTGTGTTTGTGTGTAGATATACATTTTCATTCCTCTTGGGTACATACCTAGGAGTGGAAATGGCAAGTTATGTTGCAATTTTATATTTAACATTTTGAAGAACTGTGAAACTGTTTTCCAAGTTGCTGCACGATTTCATATTCTAATCCACAGTGTATGAGGTTTCCAATTTATCCACATCTCCACCAAGACTTGTTATTGTCTGATTTTTTGATTATAGCCATCCTAGTGGGTATGAAATGATATCTCTTTGTGGTTTTGATTTGCATTTTTTAGTGACTAGTGGTGACTAGCATATCTTCATGTACTTCTTGGCCTTTTGCATATCTTCTTTGAGAAATGTCTACCCAAATCCATCATTTAATTGAATAGTTTATTCATTATTGAACTGTAAGAATATTTAAAAAAATATGTTCTGGATATAAACTCCTTTTCAGTTGTATGATTTCCAAATGTTTTCTCCCATTCTGTGGGTTTCAGTTTTCAAACAAAAGTTTTCTTGCTTTGGTGAAGTTCAACTTATACTAATTTTTCTTTTGTCACTTTGTTTTAGGTTTTATATATTTAGAAATTTCCTAATCCAAGATCACAAGATTTACCCCTATATTTTCATCCAAATATATATATATATTTTTAATTTGAGCTCTTACATTCTTACATTTAGATCTTTGATTTGTTTGAGTTTTTTTTTTGTATATGATGTGTTGTAGAGGTAGAATTATATTATTTTGCATATGAATATTTGCTGAAAATACTATTCTTTCCACATTGCATTTTCTTGGCACCCTGAAAAAGAATCACTTGACCACAGATATTTGGGTTTATTTACAGACACTTAATTCAAGTCCATTGATCTCTATCTTTATCCTTATGCCAGTACCACATGGTCTTAATTACTGTACCTTAGTAGTAAGTTTTGAAATCAAAAAGTGTGAGTTCTCCAACTTTGTTCTTCTTTAAGCATGTTTTGAGTATTCTGGTCCCTTGCGTTTCACATCAGTTTTATGATCAGCTTGTTAACTTCTGCAAATAAAATGCATATGGGATTTTAATAGGGATTTTGTTGAATTTGTAGATCAATTTGGTGAATATTGCTATCTTAGCAATACTGAGTCTTCCAATCCAAGAGTATGGAATGTCTCTCCATTTATTTAGGTTTTTAATTTCTCTCAAAAATTTTTTGTGATTTTCAGTGTCCAAATCTTATTAAATTTCTTTCTAAATATTTTATTATTATTATTATTTTAACATCTTTATTGGAGTATAATTGCTTTATAATGGTGTGTTAGTTTCTGCTTTATAACAAAGTGAATCAGTTATACATATACATATGTTCCCATATCTCTTCCCTCTTGTGTCTCCCTCCCTCCCATCCTCCCTATCCCACCCCTCTAGGTGGTCACAAAGCACTGAGCTGATCTCCCTGTGCTATGCGGCTGCTTCCCATTAGCTATCTATTTTACGTTCAGTAGTGTATATATGTCCTTGCCACTCTCACTTTGTCACAGCTTACCCTTCCCCCTCCCCATAACCTCAAGTCCATTCTCTAGCAGGTCTGTGTCTGTATTCCTGTCTTGCCCCTAGGTTCTTCATGACCTTTTTTTTTTTCTTAGATTCCATATATATGTGTTAGCATACAGTATTTGTCTTTCTCTTTCTGATTTACTTCACTCTGTATGACAGACTCTAGGTCCATCCACCTCACTACAAATAACTCAATTTTGTTTCTTTTTATGGCTGAGTAATATTCCATTGTATATATGTGCTACATTTTCTTTATCCATTCATCTGTTGATGGACACTTAGGTGGTTTCCATGTCCTGGCTATTAAATATTTTATTATTTTTGATGTTATTTTAAATAGCATTTGAATTCATTCCCATGCTGCTCATTGTTAGTGTAGAGAAATACAATTGATTTTTATGTATTGGCCTTGAATTCTGCAAACTTGCTGAACTTGTGGACTTGAGCACTAGTGGACTTTTTGGTGTATTCTTCAGTAGTTTCTATTTATAAGCTAATGACATCTTCAAATAGAGATAGTTTTGCTTCTTCTCTTGCAATCTGGATGTTTTTTATTTATTTTTCTTGCATATGAACTAAAGCTAGATTGTCCAATACAGTGCTGAATAAAAGTGCTGAGACTAGCCAACCTTGTCTTGTTCATGATCATACAGTATTACAGTCATGTTCATAAGACAGTATTGGAAACATTGTTACATTAAAAAAATTACCTGTAATGTAGGTTGATAGGCTGATATGCAGTTTCTCCAATTATGAGAGAGAGCAAAATACTGTTCAATAATGTAATTCTTTGAAAGTAAAGTTATAAGACAATAAGAAAACTAACATACTAATTTTATATTAAATATCATCCACCTTATGCCAATGAAAGGATAGACTATCCACTTCAGTACAGTTCTTCACATGATGTCCTACACAATGAATACTTAGGCAATGATAATTATGATAACAAAAAATGACTCATACAGTTTTGTTGTACAGCTATTAGATTTTCACATGAAGAAACACACATACACAACAGATAAGTTTATTTACAGTACATCATAATGATTACTTACTATTCATTAAGTGGAAGTTGATCACCATCATTCATCCTTGTCTTCATGTTGAGTAGATTAAAGAGAGGAGGAAGATGAGTGGTTAGACTTGTTCCCTCAGGAGTGGCAGAGGCAGAAGAAATGGAGGAGGTGGAAGGGGATGCAGGAGAGGCAGGCACACTTGGTGAAATTTTATAGATATACAGTGTAATTTCTGTCTGACTATTTTTGTTTTTTGCATTTTTATTTATCTGAAAATGTTTCTATATAGTACCAATTATTCTTCCACCATTTGATTTAGTTTCAGTGCCTGTATCATAGAAGGGTTCAGGTCGTAAAAGAAGTCAAATACTATCTTGAATAATCAGAACCCATCTGCCAGATTGTCTAATGTTAATTTGTTTTCTAGCACTGCTTCTTCTACATCTTCTTCCTCATCTGGCACTGGTCCAGAAGCACTCATCTCCCTCAAGTCATTTTCTGTTAATTCCTCTGGTGAGGTGTCTATTATCTCTTGAATTTCTTCAAAATCTATATCTTGAAATCTCTTACCCACAACTTTCTTTACCATATTTACCATCTCTTTCATGTTTTTCTTGATTGGCTTGGTCACAAATCCTGTGAAGTCATGCACAACATCTGGACATAGTTTTCTCTAGCAGGGATTTGTTTCCAGCCTAATAGCTTTCATGGCTTTTTCTATAACAACAATGGTATCTTCAATGATGTAATCCTTCTAGATTTTCATGATGTTCTCTCTATCAGGCTTGTCTTCCATCGCATTGACAATTCTTTCCATAGAGTACTGTGTATAATAAAACTTAAATGTTCTTATGATCTCCTGATCTGGAGGCTAATTAGAGATGTTGTTTGGGGGCAAGAAGACCACTTTGACAGCTTCACTGTTGAACTCATGAGGCTGTGGGTAGCCAGGGACATTGCCCAATATTAAAAGAACTTTAAAGGTAGTCCCTTATTGGCAAGGTACTTCCTGACTTCAGGGACAAAATAATAATGGAACCAATCCAGAGAACAAGTTTTCCTTGTGTAGTTCTTCCTGTTGTACAAACAAAAGACTGGCAGCTGGTGTTTATTTCTTCCTTCAAGGCTGGGGGTTATCAGCTTTATGGATAAGGGAAGTACTGATCATGAGCCCAAATTCATCTGCACAATACAGTAGAGTTAGCCTATCCCTGCCTGCCTTAAATCCTGGTGCTCACCTCTCTTCCTTACTAATAAATTTCCTTGGTGGCATTTTTTTTTCCAAAATAATGCACTTTCATCTGCATTAAAAAGCTGTTTGGGCAGATATCTTTTCTCCTCAATAATTCCTTAATGGCATCTGGGAATTTATTGCCTCTTGGTAGGCAGAATCTGCTTCTCCTGTTATTGTGACATTTTTAAAGCCAAACCTCTTTCTAAAATTATCAAACCATCCTTTTCTGGCATTCAATTCTCCAACTTTAGATCCTACATCTTCCTTTTGCTTTAGGTTGTTATATAATGACTGCTTTTTGTTCAAACCATATTAGAGTCTATAGATTTGTCTTCTTATAGCAATACTGCACCCACATAAAAGTTGTATTTCCAATAAGAGACAAAAAGGTATTTCACAAAAAGTGCAAGGTTATCATGCCTGCTGGTGTAGCTGCAATGACGACTTCACAAATTTTCCTTTTCTTTTTTCCAATGGTCTCTATGTTGGATTCATTTAACTTTAAATGGAGGGCAACAGCAGCTGTAGACCTCAATCTACTGTACATATCAAGCAATTCAATTGTTTTCTTGTAATGTTATGACTTTTCTCTGCTTCTAGGGAAAAATTCCCTAGAATAGCAGCACTTCATATATGGGCCCCATGGTGTTATTCAAAGTTTACCGTATATTGCACGAAACACAAAATGTATGTGAGAACAACGAGAGATCACTTTTTACTGTGATGCGCAATTTACTGGAGAGACAAACTGTTCATACAGAGGTGATTAGCATCATACAGCATTTTAAGTGGATACTTGCAGCTCTTCAGCTCACTGCAATAGCAACAGAAATTGGCTATATAATTATTACAGTAGTACAGTATGTACTACGGTTAATTTTATGCAGTTATAATTTACTACAGCATCTTTACATTTGTTTACATTTCTCTCAACTGCAAATGGTGCCAAGTAGGGTCTATAATGTTTGAGTGTGTAAATTTTTATAAAATTTAACTTTTTATAATAGATTTGTGTATATTTGATGGTAGTAAATTATAAAGTAGACTAGTTTCTAAATATATTTTATGTGCTTATGACCTACTTAACTTTATCTTATTTTTAAAATATTTCTAGGCTGCATGGTTCATCTGTGAGTTTTTTTTTTTTTCAAATTGTAACAAATCTTCAAAAATGTTTCCAATACATTTATTGAAAAAAATTTTGTGTATAAGTGGACTCTCACTCTTCAAACTTGTGTTGTTCAAGGGTCAACTGTATCATTCTCTGTCTTTAATAATAATTTTTGGCTTAAAGTATATTTTACCTGATATTAGTACAGCCACCTAAGTTCTCCTTATTGTTCAGTTGATTTATCTTTTTTCACATTTTTATTTCAATCTATTTGTATCATTGAATGTAAAGTATAGCTTTTGCAGATAGAGTATAGTTTTATATAATTTTTTCTATTCTTGCAATTTCTAAATTTTAACTAGATAATTGGAGTATTTACTTAATTTTCATTTAATGTAATTCCTACATGTTAGGATGTCTGCCATTTTTCCATTTGTTTCCAATGTGCTATATGATTTTGTTTCTCTTACTCCAGTTTGTTTCTTCATTATTGTCTTATGTTGAATAGATATTTTATAGTATCACATTTTAATTGTCTTGTATTTTTATTTCATATATATATGAAATGAAAATATATATACACATATATTTTTATTTTCTCAGTGGTTTCCCTGAGGGTTATCATTTATTATCTTAATTTATAACACTATTTTGGATTAATAACAACTTAATTATAATAATATATAAAAATTTGTCCTTGTCTATCTGTATCCTTCCTTTTTTAAAAAATTTTTATTGTAGTACAGTTGCTTTACAATGTTGTGTTAGTTTCCACTGTACAGCAAAGTGAATCAGCTATACATATACATATATCTCCTCTTTTTTGGATATCCTTCCCATTTAGGTCACCACAGAGCATTGAGTAGAGTTTCCTGTGCTATAGAGTAGGTTCTCATTAGTTGTCTATTTTACAAATAGTATCAATAGTGTATATATGTCAATCCGAATCTCCCAATTCATCCCACCCCCCCCTTTCCCCCTTGGTATCCATACATTTGTTCTCTATGCCTGTGGCTCTATTTCTGCTTTGTATTCATTGTAGTACTATGTACAATAGCCAGGATATAGAAACAACCTAAATGTCCATCAACAGAGAAATGGATAAAGAAGATGTGGTACATATATACAATGGAATACTACTCAGTCATAAAAAAGGAACAAAATTGGGTCATTTGTAGAGATGTGGATGGACCTAGAGATTGTCATAAAAGGGTGAAGTAAGTCAGAAAGAGAAACACAGACATCATATATTAACACATATATCTTTCCTTTTTTTATACTATTATTGTCATACAAATTATGTCTTTTTGCATTGTGTGCCCATCAACACAGATGTATAACTGTTGCCTTATGCAGATATCTTTAAATACAGATAGGGGAAAAAGAGATATAAAAAGAAATATTTACACTACCTTTTATATTTATCTATATAGTTAAGATTAATGGCATCTTTTATTTCTTCCCATGAATTGAAGTTACTCTCTAGTATTATTTCATTTCAGCCTGCAGGACTCACTTCAGTATTTCTTGTAGGGCAGTAGTCTACTAGTGGTAAATTCTTTCAGTTTTTGTTTATCTGGAATGTCTTGATTTCCTCTTAATTTTTAAAGGATAGCTTTGTTGCAGTGGAAATTATTGGTTGATAGTCTATTTTATATTTCAGCAGTTTGAATTTGTCCTCCCATACCTTCTGACCCCATGTCTTGTTATATAAAGTCAGTCTTAATATTATAGAGGATTTCCTCATGCCTCATCTTTCTCTCTCTCTCTCATATGTTGCCTTTGGCTTTTTTTACTGATCATGATGTGCTCAGGTGTGAATTTCTTTGAGCTTATCCAACTTGGGGTTTGATATGCTTCTTGGATGTGTAAACTGATTTCCTTCATATTAGGACATTTTTAGGCCATTTTTTTTCAAATATTCTTATTGCCCCTTTCATTCTCTATTTTCTTTCTTGGACTGCCATTATGCTGAGAATTCATATGCAAGTGTATATTGATACTCTTGAATATGTCCTACAAGTATCTGAAGCTCTGTTCATTTTTTCTTTATTTATTTTTTTCTTTCTCTTCCTCAGACTGGATAATCTCAATTTATTCAGGAATGATCATCTTTTTCTGCTTGCTCATATATATTGAACCTCTCCAGTGATTTCTTTTTCTTTTCAATTAATATATGTTTCAACTACAGAATTTCTATATAGTTCTTTTAAAATTGTATACCTTTTTTTACTATTCTTCATTTTGTAAGACATCATTTTTATACTTTTCTTTAGTTCTATAAACTTAGGTTTTTGACCATATTTAAAATATCTGGAAGTATTTTTCTAGTAAGTCTAATATTAGAGCTTTCCAAGATATGGTTTCTGTTGACATGCTCCCTTTGTGTATGGTTCTTCCCTCTAAGATCAGGACAAAGACAAGGTTATCCATTGTCACTACTTTTATTCAACATAATTCTGGAAGTCCTAGCCACAACAATAAGGGAAGAAAAAGAAATAAAAGCAATCCAAATTGTAAAAGAAATAAAGCTGTCACTGTTTGCAGATGACATGATACTATACATAGGAAATCCTAAAGATGCTACCAGAAAACTACTAGAGCTCATCAACAGATTCAGTAAAGTTGCAGGATACAAAATTAATACACAGAAATCTCCTGCATTTCTATACAATAACAACGAAAGATCACGAAGATAAATTAAGGAAACAATCCCATTTACCATCGCATCAAAAAGAATAAAATACCTGCTCCATACACTCTTGTTTCTTTGTATTCCTCATAGTTTTTGTGTTGAAATCTAGACATTTTAAATAATATAATCTGGAAATTCTGGAAATCAAATACTCCACTATTCCTAAGATTTGCCATTATTGTTGTTTGTAGTTGTTTTTAGTTTGTTTAGTGACTTTTCTGAAATATTTCTATGAAGTATGTATTCTTTTTTGTTTGTGACCACTGAAGTGTCTACCCATTTAGTTTACTGGTCAGCTTATGATATGACAGAGATTGCCTTAAATGTCTGGAACCAATACATTTCCCAGTCTTTCACAAAGAGTTCAGTATGCATGTTAGGGCAAGAATTTAACACTAAGTCATAGATTTTATAATTCCACCTTAGCTTTAACTTTCTGTTGCATGGCCTCAAAATTAGGCAAAGATGAGAACTTATTGTTTTCTTTCGTCTTTTCTGAGCATGAATACAGCCTCATACCCATATTCCTATATACGCAAGTGCCCTTTTCAAGTCTCAGGAATGTAACAGAGCTTTTCAAAGCCCTCTATAAATTTTTCGTTTCCAAGTTATTCCTCTTAAACTTCTTGATTAACCTATCAGTCCCAATTGTTTTCTACTGTGCAGGCAGCTATGATGTTCAATTGCCTCTGATTATTTTAGACAAATGCCCCTCTGGAAAAGGTTGTTTGCATTTGGTAAACTCTCAGTAATGTCAAATAAAGACAGCCTTGCAAGCGGGGTCTTCCAGGGAACTACCAGTTTAATAATGTCAGTTCTATGGGAATGGGACGTTGAAGGAGCTCTAAGCACTTTTCCCCCTTTTTTGGCTTCAGACTGGTGGTTTTCACAGTGATTGCAGTCTGATGATTTTTAAAACTATCCTGGATCTGGGAAGAGAGGAAAGGGACTGGGAAAATTAAGGTGTCACAAGCTCACTGTTTTTACTGAGATTCAGCCGTTTGTCTTGAATACATATTTTCTGAATAACTGCAAGCCTTTAGTTAATTTCCTGTGTTCTGAGAAGATGATTCTTACAACTTTACACCTGTATTCTCTCTCATTTTACAGAGAAGACAATTTTTGGAGGTCCTTACACCACCATTTTTATTGAAGTTCTGCTCCACATAATTTTACACAGTACTTATACATATATATATATATATATATATATATATATAAATCTCTAATAAACATCTTTTTGAAAACAAATATAAATTGAATACATATAACAGACACATTTGACATAAAAAGGACAATCATTTCCATCATTTTGTAGATTTCTATATATGATGGTCAAGACATTTGGCATGCAAATCTAGAAGTATCTGTGATAGCTATTTTATTTTAAGAACATCTCATTAGTCTATCACCAGCTAATTTATCCCAACAGGAAGTGAAGTAAAAAAAATAGTAATGGAGAACACGTCTTTGAATCTCGCTGCTTTTGTCAATTCATTTGTTCACTTATTCATCCCATGGACATTAACTATGCTTGGCACTGGGGATAAAATTCCCAAGAATATGCTGACCCACATATCTTATATTCTGTTGAAGAAGACATGTGCATAAAGGTGCAATTGCAGTATTTTACTATGAATAGAGATATGTACAAATTGCTTTGAGAATGAAGAGAGCTTGATTAAATCTATCTTGGTTGGGAAGGATATTTCCATGTTGGTAATGGCATTTTAGGTGAAAATGTAAGATTAAATGAGTCTCTGCCAGAAGAAGCTATGAGCTTAAGAGAGGACAACATTAAACATTATTTTATTGTAAATTAAGAAGAATCATTTTAAATACATCTTTGACAAATATTAGTTAAATCAGTTAAATCAGTCAAATCAAAGATCTGCTTCCAGATAAAGAAATGGAGAGCTTACAAAGACTATATATATTATCAGTTTTTCTTTGTCCCCACCCCCTCTTCTCTTGGTACTAGCCCTTCTAAGCATCACACATGTTTCATATTATAAAACTAACAATCTGCTTTATTGGGTATTATGTATGTGTACATCTCTGTTCTCTATTATATTACAACTCCAACTTCTATATCCCCACAGAAAGAGCACTGTGTCATGCATATTGTTTGTACACACCAAGCATTTGATAATAGAAAAGAAAACCATGGGACAATGCTATAAAATCCCACAGCAGATTCTGGAGTATATTATAAAATTATTGAGTCTGGAAAGGGTTTCTCATGCAACCCTTTCAGCAGCCTCAATTCTAATCACAGACAAGAATGTTTTGAAAATGATGGTCTGCAAAATCATCTTCAGGAGTGAAGGCCAATCAAAGTAACCTCTATCCCTGAAATAAGTCATTTACAAATTTTGTTTGTCTAATCTTTATTCACAATTTACAATAAGCATAGTCCATACATCTTAAATTGAAGTGCTACATGAAAAATTAGTTTGATCTGAAAAATGTAACCATCATTTCTTTTTATCCAAATGTTTACATATTCCTTCAAATAATGTTTCATGTAATGGGTCATTGGATATTTGTATTCAACAGCAAAATTTGAGAGTCAAATGAAAACGTTGATGTGTCCCATAATTATTCATAATGGAAGTCACAACCTAATTACAAAACAGGTGTTTAGTTTTACAAGCACAAAGTTAAAATGATTAATTTTCAACCCTCACAAATTAGAGATCGCATGTAAGAATCGGGCCTACTATCTTTCTTTAAAAGTTCAGGTTACCTGTGAAGTGGCAGCAGTCTCCTGGAACCAACATTCATTTTCTCCCTTCCAATCCCAGTCACAATCCCCACTGTTCTCCTTTGTATTTCAAACACTGAGCACTATGTCAGTTGCAATTCATCACTATACTACTTCTGTTTTTATAGAACATTCAAGAGGATAATGAAATACGTTTTTAGCTGTATTCTTATCTGAAGAGGGAACATTAAAGATGGACAAATAAAACCTCATGTTTCAAGAAAAATATGGAAAAAATGCATTTCTCCTCTGCAAATGAAAATAATTTCTACATACTTAATATGCAAACAAAATGTCTCTATGTCAGCGCATACAAATCAAAGTGTCACTTAATAAGCAAAACATACTAAGTACTACGACTGGTACATGCAGTAGTTGCATCAAAACCAATTTTAGAACCTAAATAAAAGACAAATTTTAGCCGGTCTTATTTTTGAATGACAATAGTTTCAACAATGCTGCTGTGAAATGTGTTAGGTGCAAAAATGACCTGAGGTTTTTTTTTTTTTTTTCTAAGCTAAAGGCTCCTTCTAGGTTTTTTTTTTTTTTTTTTTTTTTTTTTTTTAACATCTTTATTGGGGTATAATTGCTTTACAATGGTGTGTTAGTTTCTGCTTTACAACAAAGTGAATCAGCTATACATATACATATGTTCCCATATGTCTTCCCTCTTGCGTCTCCCTCCCTCCCACTCTCCCCATCCCACCCTTCCAGGCTGTCACAAAGCACCGAGCTAATATCCCTGTGCCTTGCGGCTGCTTCCCCCCAGCTATCTACCTTACTACGTTTGTTAGTGTGTATATGTCCATGACTCTCTCTCGCCCTGTCAAAACTCACCCTTCCCCCTCCCCATATCCTTAAGTTCGTTCTCCAGTAGGTCTGCGTCTTTATTCCTATCTTACCCCTAGGTTCTTCATGACATTTTTTCCCCTTAAATTCCATATATATGTGTTAACATACGGTATTTGTCTTTTTCTTTCTGACTTACTTCACTCTGTATGACAGACTCTAGGTCTATCCATCTCATTACAAATAGCTCAATTTCATTTCTTTTTAAGGCTGAGTAATATTCCATTGTGTATATGTGCCACATCTTCTTTATCCATTCATCCGATGATGGGCGCTTAGGTTGTTTCCATGTCCTGGCTATTGTAAATAGAGCTGCAATGAACATTTTGGTACATGACTCTCTTTGAATTTTGGTTTTCTCAGGGTATATGCCAAGTAGTGGGATTGCTGGGTCATATGGTAATTCTATTTGTAGTTTTTTAAGGAACCTCCATACTGTTCTCCACAGTGGCTGAACCAATTCACATTCCCACCAGCAGTGCAAGAGTGTCCCCTTTTCTCCACACCCTCTCCAGCATTTATTGTTTCTTGATTTTTTGATGATGGCCATTCTGACTGGTGTGAGATGATATCTCATTGTAGTTTTGATTTGCATTTCTCTAATGATTAATGATGTTGAGCATTCTTTCATGTGTTTGTTGGCATTCTGTATATCTTCTTTGGAGAAATGTCTATTTAGGTCTTCTGCCCATTTTTGGATGGGGTTGTTTGTTTTTTTGTTATTGAGCTGCATGAGCTGCTTGTAAATTTTGGAGATTAATCCTTTGTCAGTTGCTTCATTTGCAAATGTTTTCTCCCATTCTGAGGGTTGTCTTTTGGTCTTGGTTATGGTTTCCTTTGCTGTGCAAAAGCTTTGAAGTTTCATTAGGTCCCATTTGTTTATTTTTGTTTTTATTTCCATTACTCTAGGAGGTGGGTCAGAAAGGATCTTGCTGTGATTTATGTCATTGAGTGTTCTTCCTATGTTTTCTTCTAAGAGTTTGATAGTTTCTGGCCTTACATTTAGGTCTTTAATCCATTTTGAGCTTATTTTTGTGTATGGTGTTAGGGAGTGATCTAATCTCATACTTTTACATGTACCTGTCCAGTTTTCCCAGCACCATTTATTGAAGAGGCTGTCCTTTCTCCACTGTACATTCCTGCCTCCTTTATCAAAGATAAGGTGTCCATATGTGCGTGGGTTTATCTCTGGGCTTTCTATCCTGTTCCACTGATCTATCTTTCTGTTTTTGTGCCAGTACCATACTGTCTTGATGACTGTTGCTTTGTAATATAGTCTGAAGTCAGGGAGCCTTATTCCTCCAGCTCCTTTTTTCGTTCTCAAGATTGCTTTGGCTATTCGGGGTCTTTTGTGTTTCCATACAGATTGTGAAATTTTTTGTTCTAGTTCTGTGAAAAATGCCAGTGGTAGTTTGATAGGGATTGCATTGAATCTGTAGATTGCTTTGGGTAGTAGAGTCATTTTCACAATGTTGATTCTTCCCATCCAAGAACATGGTATATCTCTCCATCTATTTGTATCATCTTTAATTTCTTTCATCAGTGTCTTATAATTTTCTGCATACAGGTCTTTCATATCCTTAGGTAGGTTTATTCCTAGATATTTTATTCCTTTTGTTGCAATGGTAAATGGGAGTGTTTTCTTGATTTCACTTTCAGATTTTTCATCATTAGTATATAGGAATGCCAGAGATTTCTGTGCATTAATTTTGTATCCTGCTACTTTACCAAATTCATTGATTAGCTCTAGTAGTTTTCTGGTAGCATCTTTAGGATTCTCTATGTATAGTATCATGTCATCTGCAAACAGTGACAGCTTTACTTCTTCTTTTCCGATTTGGATTCCTTTTATTTCCTTTTCTTCTCTGATTGCTGTGGCTAAAACTTCCAAAACTATGTTGAATAAGAGTGGTGAGAGTGGGCAACCTTGTCTTGTTCCTGATCTTAGTGGAAATGCTTTCAGTTTTTCACCATTGAGGATGATGTTTGCTGTGGGCTTGTCATATATGGCTTTTATTATGTTTAGGAAAGTTCCCTCTATGCCTACTTTCTGGAGGGTTTTTATCATAAATGGGTGTTGAATTTTGTCGAAAGCTTTCTCTGCATCTATTGAGATGATCATATGGTTTTTCTCCTTCAATTTGTTAATATGGTTTATCACATTGATAGATTTGCGTACATTGAAGAATCCTTGCATTCCTGGAATAAACCCCACTTGATCATGGTGTATGATCCTTTTAATGTGCTGTTGGATTCTGTTTGCTAGTATTTTGTTGAGGATTTTTGCATCTATGTTCATCAGTGATATTGGCCTGTAGTTTTCTTTCTTTGTGACATCCTTGTCTGGTTTTGGTATCAAGGTGATGGTGGCCTCGTAGAAGGAATTTGGGAGTGTTCCTCCCTCTGCTATATTTTGGAAGAGTTTGAGAAGGATAGGTGTTAGCTCTTCTCTAAACGTTTGATAGAATTCACCTGTGAAGCCATCTGGTCCTGGGCTTTTGTTTGTTGGAAGGTTTTTAATCACAGTTTCAATTTCAGTGCTTGTGATTGGTCTGTTCATATTTTCTATTTCTTCCTGATTCAGTCTTGGCACGTTGTGCATTTCTAAGAATTTGTCCATTTCTTCCAGATTGTCCATTTTATTGGCATAGAGTTGCTTGTAGTAATCTCTCATGATTTTTTTTATTTCTGCAGTGTCAGTTGTTACTTCTCCTTTTTCATTTCTAATTCTATTGATTTGAGTCTTCTCCCTTTTTTTCTTGATGAGTCTGGCTAGTGGTTTATCTATTTTGTTTATCTTCTCAAAGAACCAGCTTTTAGTTTTATTGATCTTTGCTATCGTTTCCTTCATTTCTTTTTCATTTATTTCTGATCTGATTTTTATGATTTCTTTCCTTCTGCTAGCTTTGGGGTTTTTTTGTTCTTCTTTCTCTAATTGCTTGAGGTGCAAGGTTAGGTTGTTTATTCGAGATGTTTCCTGCTTCTTAAAGTGGGCTTGTATTGCTATAAACTTCCCCCTTAGAACTGCTTTTGCTGCATCCCATAGGTTTTGGGTCGTTGTGTCTCCACTGTCATTTGTTTCTAGGTATTTTTTTATTTCCTCTTTGATTTCTTCAGTGATCACTTCATTATTAAGTAGTGTATTGTTTAGCCTCCATGTGTTTGTATTTTTTACAGATCTTTTCCTGTAATTGATATCTAGTCTCATGGCGTTGTGGTCGGAAAAGATACTTGATACAATTTCAGTTTTCTTAAATTTACCAAGGCTTGATTTGTGACCCAAGATATGATCTATCCTGGAGAATGTTCCATGAGCACTTGAGAAAAATGTGTATTCTGTTGTTTTTGGATGGAGTGTCCTATAAATATCAATTAAGTCCATCTTGTTTAATGTATCATTTAAAGCTTGTGTTTCCTTATTTATTTTCATTTTGGATGATCTGTCCATGGGCGAAAGTGGGGTGTTAAAGTCCCCTACTATGAATGTGTTACTGTTGATCTCCCCTTTTATGGTTGTTAGTATTTGCCTTATGTATTGAGGTGCTCCTATGTTGGGTGCATAAATATTTACAATTGTTATATCTTCTTCTTGGATCGATCCCTTGATCATTATGTAGTGTCCTTCTTTGTCCCTTTTAATAGTCCTTATTTTAAAGTCTATTTTGTCTGATATGAGAATTGCTACTCCAGCTTTCTTTTGGTTTCCATTTGCATGGAATATCTTTTTCCATCCCCTTACTTTCAGTCTGTATGTGTCTCTAGTTCTGAAGTGGGTCTCTTGTAGACAGCATATATAAGGGTCTTGTTTTTGTATCCATTCAGCCAATCTGTGTCTTTTGGTGGGAGCATTTAGTCCATTTACATTTAAGGTAATTATCGATATGTATGTTCCTATTTCCATTTTATATATTGTTTTGGGTTCGCTACTATAGGTCATTTCCTTCTCTTGTGTTTCGTGTCTAGAGAAGTTCCTTTAGCATTTGTTGTAAAGCTGGTTTGGTGGTGCTGAACTCTCTCAGCTTTTGCTTGTCTGTAAAGGTTTTAATTTCTCCATCAAATGTGAATGAGATCCTTGCTGAGTAGAGTAGTCTTGGTTTCAGGCTATTCTCCTTCATCACTTTCAGTATGTCCTGCCACTCCCTTCTGGCTTGTAGGGTTTCTGCTGAGAGATCAGCTGTTAACCTTATGGGGATTCCCTTGTGTGTTATTTGTTGTTTTTCCCTTGCTGCTTTTAATATGCTTTCTTTGTATTTAATTTTTGACAGTTTGATTAATATGTGTCTTGGCGTGTTTCTCCTTGTATTTATCCTGTATGGGACCCTCTGTGCTTCCTGGACTTGATTAACTATTTCCTTTCCCATATTAGGGAAGTTTTCAACTATAATCTCTTCAAATATTTTCTCAGTCCCTTTCTTTCTTTCTTCTTCTTCTGGAACCCCTATAATTCGAATGTTGGTGCGTTTCATGTTGTCCCAGAGGTCTCTGAGACTGTCCTCAGTTCTTTTCATTCTTTTTTCTTTATTCTGCTCTGCAGTAGTTATTTCCACTACTTTATCTTCCAGGTCACTTATCCGTTCTTCTGCCTCAGTTATTCTGCTATTGATCCTATCTAGAGTGATTTTAATTTCATTTATTGCATTGTTCATCGTTGCTTGTTTCATCTTTAGTTCTTGTAGGTCCTTGTTAACTGTTTCTTGCATTTTGTCCATTCTACTTCCAAGATTTCGGATCATCCTTACTATCATTATTCTGAATTCTTTTTCAGGTAGATTGCCTATTTCCTCTTCATTTGTTAGGCCTGGTGGGTTTTTATCTTGCTCCTTCATCTGCTGTGTGTTTTTCTGTCTTCTCATTTTGCTTATCTTACTGTGTTTGGGGTCTCCTTTTTGCAGGCTGCAGGTTCGTAGTTCCCGTTGTTTTTGATGTCTGTCTCCAGTGGCTAAGGTTGTTTCAGTGGGTTGTGTAGGCTTCCTGGTGGAGGGGACTAGTGCCTGTGTTGTGCTGGATGAGGCTGGATCTTGTCTCTCTAGTGGGCAGGTTCACGTCTGGTGGTGCGGGGTGTCTGTGGCCTTATTATGATTTTAGGCAGCCTCTCTGCTAATGGGTGGGGTTGTGTTCCTGTTTTGCTAGTTGTTTGGCATAGGTTGTCCAGCACTGTGGCTTGCTGGTCGTTGAGTGAAGCTGGGTGCTGGTGTTAAGATGGAGGTCTCTGGGAGATTTCCGCCGTTTAATATTATGTGGAGCTGGGAGGTCTCTTGTTGACCAGTGACCTGAAGTTGGCTCTCCTACCTCAGAGGCAGAGCCCTGACTCCTGGCTGGAGCACCAAGAGCCTTTCATCCACACGGCTCAGAATAAAAGGGAGAAAAAGTAGAGAGAATTAGTAGAAGTATGAGGAAAGAAAGAAGGAAAGGAGGAAAGGAAGGAAGGAAGAAAGAAGCAAAGAAGGAAAGAAAGGAGGGAGGGAGGGAGGGAGGGAGGAAGGAAGGAAGGAGGGAAAGAAGGAAAAAAAGACAGAAAGAAAGATGATACAGTAAAAATAAAATAAAGTATAATATAGTTATTGAATTAAAAAATATTTAGAAAAAAAAAAAGGGACGGATAGAACCTTAGGACAAATGTTGGAAGCAAAGCTATACAGAGAAAATCTTACACAGAAGCATACACATACACCTTCACAAAAAGAGGTAAAGGGGGAAAAATCATAAATCCTGCTCCCTGAGACCACCTCCTCAATTTGGGGTGATTCGTTGTCTAAAGGAGGGAGGGAAGGAAGGAAAGAAAGAAAGAACGAAGGTAAAGTATAATAAAGTTATTACAATTAAACTTAATTATTAAGAAAAAGAATTTTTAAAAAAAAGTCATGGACGGATAGAGCCCTAGGACAAATGGTGGAAGTTAGAGTATACAGACTAGATGTCACACAGGAGCATAAACGTACACCTTCACAAAAAGAGGAAAAGGGAAAAAAATCATAGATTTCGCTCCTAAATTCCACCTCTTCAATTTGGGATCATTCCTTGTCTATTCAGGTATTCCACAGATGCAGGGTATATCAAGTTGATTGTGGAGCTTTAATCCGCTGCTTCTGTGGCTGCTGGGAGAGATTTCCCTTTCTCTTCTTTGTTTTCACAGCTCACAGGAACTCAGCTTTGGATTTGGCCCTGCCTCTGCCTGTAGGTCGCTGGAGGGCGTCTGTTTTTTCGCTCAGACAGGACGGGGTTAAAGGAGCCGCTGATTCGGGGCCTCCGGCTCACTCAGGCCGGGGGTTGGGGGATGGGGGAAGGAGGGGCACTGCGTGCGGGGCCGGCCTGCGGCGGCAGAGGCAGCGTGACGTTGCACCAGCCTGAGACCCGCCGTGCGTACTCCCGGGGAAGTTGTCCCTGGATCCCGGGAACCTGGCAGTGGCGGGCTGCACAGGCTCCGCGGAAGAGGGGTGTGGAGAGTGACCTGTGCTCGCACACAGGCCCCTTGGTGGCGGCAGCAGCAGCCTTAGCGTCTCCCGCCCGTCTCTGGGGTCCGCGGTTTTAGCCGCGGCTCGCGCCCGTCTCTGGGGTTTGCGCTTTCAGCCGCGGCTCGCGCCCGTCTCGGGGGCTCGCGCCCTCAGCCGCGGCTCGCGCCCGTCTCTGGGGTTTGCGCTTTTAGCCGCGGCTCGCGCCCGTCTCTGGAGTTCCTTTAAGCAGCGCTCTTAAATCCCTCTCCTCGCGCACCAGGAAACAAAGAGGGAAGAAAAAGTCTCTTGCCTCTTCGGCCGGTGCAGGCTTTTCCCCGAGCTCCCTCCCGGCTAGTCGTGGTGCACTAACCCCTTCAGGCTATGTTCAAGCCGCCAACCCCAGTCCTCTCCCTGAGCTCCGTCCAAAACCAAAACCCGAGCCTCAGCTCGCAGCCCCGCCCGCCCCAGCGGGTGAGCAGACAAGCCACTCGGGCTGGTGAGTGCTGGTCGGCACCGATCGTCTGTGCAGGAATCTCCCCGCTTTGCCCTCCGCTCCCGTCGCTGTGCACTACTCCGCGGTCCCGAAACTCCCCCCTCTGCCTCCCGCAGTCTCCGCCCGCGGAGGGGCTTCCTAGTGTGTGGAAACTTTTCCTCCTTCACAGCTCCCTCCCACTGGTGCAGGTGCCGTCCTTATTCTTTTGTCTCTGTTTTTTCTTTTGCCCTACCCAGTTACGTGGGGAGTTTCTTGCCTTTTGGGAGGTCTGAGGTCTTCTGCCAGCCTTCAGTAGGAGTTCTGTAGGAGTTGTTCCACGTGTGGATGTATTTCTGGTGTATCCGTGGGGAGGAAGGCGATCTCCGCGTCTTACTCTTCCGCCATCTTCAAGGTCCCCCCCTGACCTGAGTTTTAAAATTATATACCAAAGGTAAACTTATAAAAGTTTCTTCTGAGTACAGCAGAAATTAAATGTCCTAGACTGAAACAAGCATTTGTAAATGTAAAAAAGCATTCAGAAATGCAATTTTTCAGCATGCTGAAGAAAAAGGAAAATCCACAGAGCATTAGCTATTTTATTAAGGTCAATGTATATATGACAAAGAAACGTATATATCATGCCCACAATAAGTACATATCCTAAAAATGCCTTCTTCTTGGGTGTTGCAAACGTGAAGATACACAAGTCTGAATTGGTTTGGAATCTGATGATTGATGATAACTTTGTACTAAACAAACAAACCAATTTTGACAAATTTGAAAAGACCCCCCTATTTAAATCTAACCATTGCATCATTTACCAATAATCACCTGTGGTGAAGAGTTTTATATGGTCCCTGTCAGGCACACAACAATGAATACTGTGAACTAGAAATGTTCTCATGGTTTTAGCCCTTGACGGTTAAAGTTTTGCTTGATGAATTGGATATACATTTCATCTGTCATACACCTTATAGCTGAGCAACTAAGTAAGGGAAGGTGCTGGGGAAAGTTTTGATCTATTGAAAAAAATTAATCTGCTCATATCAAGCCCGGAAAAGTTCTAACTTTAGCTCACCAATGAAAATCAAATCACCAATCAAGCATTTTTTGTTTGACATTATAACCATACAAACTTTTTGAAGAGAATTTTGAAATAATTAAATAAGTGCACTTTTTATTCTTTTCTAGTGAAAAATGAGTTCTTTAGAAATTCACCAGAGAAAAAATCTCCTGACACATTTTTGTGTGCTTAAATCATTTCCAAATGTCAAAGTAGTAACCTGAGTATATAATCAAATTGTGAAGCTGAACATTGATTGCCAAAAATGTTCTCTGAATTTCAGTTTCATCACAATGAACTAATATTACCATTTGCTTTTCTTGGGTAGTGATGATCAAAGAATAAGTTCTAAAAAAACTGTTAAACTGCAGTGTAAGATGGTTAGAAACAAAAATTATGACTACTTGGGGTACCACAAACCTTAAATATATCTGAAAGTGTTACCCCAACTAGTAAATAAACTACTGATCAAATATCACTTTACACAGTCTCTATATTCAGAAACACCTATATTATATGTGAACAGCATTTTTCCATTACACAAATAAGTAGATATATGTCATTCCCAGATAAATAATTCAAGGCTAAATTTTGTACTGAACATCTCAACAAAACATATAAGAACTGACATTGACATCTTGATGCAAAAGAAAATATGTCACACTTTTAGTTCCAAATCAAAGGAGGAATAAACTATTTAGGAAAAAAAAATACAAAGTAATTATTTCAACTTTTCAACTTGTATTGTTCTAATGTTGGAATTTAAAAATAATCTAAAATGTTATACTTGTTTATATTATGTTAGATATCTATGTCATAATTAGGCAAAGTAAGGAAAGTTTAGTTATATTTTTGAGACTTAATTTTACTGATCTTTGACCAATTGTTATGTATACAGTCTTTTTGTCACTAAATGTGAAAAACGTCTAGGCTTTCAAACAATTGCTAGAATAGTAAACCTAGAACTAAGACTTATTAAATAAGTTAATAGAAAAAAATCTCTAGAAGATTTTGAAGATTTTTAAAGGAAGGACTTGTGGTAAGATTGGGGTACCATCAGAAAGGACTAAATGACAGAAGTCCTAAGAAGACACTGAAATTAGTCATTTGCTGAAGTATAAGGTCAATTCCCTGTTTTTAAAATATTTTCAGTTACTTATTAACAGAATAATGATACGTGTTAACTCTTTAGGCTATATCATATAATTAATATCATTGAGATTATTTAATTAAATTTAAATTAATTAAAATAAAATAAACCAATATAGAAAATTCTGAAATAAGGAATATGTCAATGGTGAACAGCTAAGTGTCAGAGCAGTGGAAGGTTCACAGACTACAAGGAAGAAAGGAGCACCCACAGAGGTGCCCCAGGACTGAAAAGGGATATACAAATGAAACAAAGAAGATTGAAGACTTCATCGCCTCTACTTACAATTTTGTAGAAGAAACAATTTGCTCTCACCCATATGCTGCTGCAGAGGGTATTCCAGGGTAAAGACCAACAATTGTAGAAACTATTGTTGAGAGTAAGTAAGATGGACATAAGCCTGCTAAATAATACGTACCAGGGACAACATTCCTGCCTTCTAAAATGCTTCCTGTGCCCAGAATCAGCATGTTCTTTGTCCTCAGCCAAAATGAAAACTCCTGAGTTATTATAAAACAGATGCATTAACAGTAAGTGTAGCTCAGTAATCGAATAATATTTGATATTGAATTATACTGCTTTATCCTCCTCTAATGATAAGAAAATGACTAAGAATAATTACATAGGCAATTATCTTTTAACATTTCAATTACAGCATTATGAGATTTGCTTAATTGTCTTCACTGGGGGTACCAAATGTCAAACTTGCAAGTGGAAGCCCACCACTTTTAAAGTGAATCTACCATTAGCCATTCAATCTCAGGTCAGTGGGTACAAGTAAGAAGACTAAAAATGTGGTATTTCCTGGTGACATTCAGTTTTAAAGTAAGCCAGGGCTTTAGAAGCACATTTGTTATAGATCTATGGAAAGGAGCGAACAAGGGCCAGAGGGTAGCTTAGCGTCTTTAGTATTCTCCGTGTGAAACCTTAGAGCTCCTGGATTTATGTAGTTGAGAATAAATGAGCTACATGAGCATTTGAGCTTCTTTATTTTTAAAATAATTGTTTTGACTTTTACAGTAAAATTTTGGTAAACATAATGGCAACTGCCCTTTGAAAAGCACCTATTTTCCCCTTAACCCAGTACTTAAGGTTATCTTTAAGAAAACCTATCCCTTAGCTCTCTCACACCATGTGGAAAGTTTGTGAAGTCACAAGTCATTCTCAAAACACTCTTAGAATGAGAAGGTCACTATCATACCCAGAGTTTAGCATATGGTGCAAACCTTGCAATCCATATGGGGCCCCTCTTAGTTGTGTGTTCAGAATCTCTTCTCTCTTACCTCTTATACTATTCTCCTCCCCAAATATTCTTCATTCCTTGTATCTGCTCTATTCTGGTGAGGAAGACTCTAGTCTGTAGTTTTTACGTTTTAATGGGAAAGACTCTAGATCCTACCATGTCTTTAGTGAAACATCAACAAGAAAGGATTTTTCTCATTTATGTTAATACTATTTTAATATATATGCATATATATTCTTTATCTATATTTATATTTTATTCATATATATTATATATTATGTATATATATATTTCTTTCCTCATGTCCCATAATTGTCTCCTACTAAGACAAGACCTCTGGAAACATGGGGATTATTAAAAGATAAAGTGATACTGCACTTGTTGAAATCACACTCACACATTTTCTACCACAAACTTTAATCTACAAAATATTCAGATAATGAAGTATTTTTCATGATATTTATCAGGACCCTATAAGTATTTAAATAACCTGAGTTAGTAAGTGAGAGTAGATTTCCCTGGGTTTATGCAAGGACCTTTTAAAAATTATAAAAAGGAAATATAGGAAACAAGAAATATACTTCACACTTATTGACTACTTCTATGTACCAGGTTCTAGATGGAAAATTATAAAATTTATTTAATTTAAATTAAAGTTTACTATTAAACAGTAAGAGGAGAAGTAGAAGAATGATCGCCTATATTTGAGCAATATTTTATGAGAAATCACGCAGCACAAAAGTGTGAAAAACAAGAGTGTCTAGAGTCTGACAGCCAAGGTGAAGGCTAACTTCAATACCTATGAGCTGTTCAAATTTGAGTCAGATACTTAACTTCTCTGTGCATCAACTTCCTTCAAAAATGAGAATAATATTATCTGATTTCTGAGGTTATTTTAGGGAATAAATATGAGTCAATATATGTAAAGGATTTGAATCAATGACTGACCCAGTGCAGACTCTTTATATAAATGTTAATTAAATAAGTTAAATTAATAATTCCAACCCTAACTAGCTTTATTGCTGGACACAAAGTATACAACAATATGTGAAGGCATTGGGAGGTCTTTGTGATC
The DNA here is from genome assembly GCF_963924675.1 of Phocoena phocoena. Lineage (NCBI taxonomy): Eukaryota > Metazoa > Chordata > Mammalia > Artiodactyla > Phocoenidae > Phocoena > Phocoena phocoena. The sequence continues at coordinate 99,559,668 of NC_089223.1, read as the reverse complement.
TGTCCTTTTTTTTGGCTTTTTTGGTCTCATTTGTATTTTGGTTTGCCAGGTTTTTCTTTTTTTCATTTTGTTGTTGAATTCTTAGCATATGGGGAAACTGAAACTCAGAATAAGTAAAACCAATCAAAACCAAGTTTTTTAATGCTTTGGTGATTCCAAATTAAGAGTATGGTGAAGAGGCAGAAGATGTCAAAAACTATTATATATCATATCTACGTTTTACTCTTGGAAATGTGTAATTATTTATGTTTCCAATGGGGAAAAAAAGTCCTTGACAATGTTTGAAAATGTTTCAAAGTGCACTTATGAGTGAGGGTCTGTCTTCCTTTTCTAGAGTTATTTTCATTCTAAATGTTACAAGTCTATAAAATATTTATAAATTATGACTACTATTTTTCTTTTACATTTTCCCTCATTATATATGTATATTTCCTTAATTATTTAGAATTTGTTTTTCATTTGAAAAAGAGCAGCTGAGATTATCCCATAGATTTGCTGTTTACCTCTTCAACTCTCCTAAATGCCAGAATCCTTATGTCTAATTTGACTATGATTTTCAACTTTTGAGGGATCTGAATAAGTTCTTGAGATTCTTGAGGTGTCAAATGCTTTGTGGAATATCCAACAAAGCTAACAGATTTAACCAACCTAAACTTTCCACCAAACCTCATGTTTATACTTAAGGAAGAAATAGAATTGCACATTTTCTCCTCACCCTCACTCAATCAGATAATGGTAGGTCAAAATGATGATATCAGCTTGGATGAGATACTATTCAACCTTTCTAGGATAGAGGTAACCATAAAAGCATCCATTCTTTTTCTCTGTCATTTCCTTCTTCTTCCTAAACAAAATTAAATGGAGTCAACAAGAGCTGTCCAACACACAGTTAACAAGTAGAGTAGTTACCGGCTAGATTAGACATAGGTTGACAGATTAGATTTAAACACCACAACCTACATTTAAGTTTCTCTTTAAGAAAAGGGAGATAAACACTGACTTAGAAGGAAAATCGATAATACAATTAAACAGGATCACATTATCTTGCTTTGTTAACTAGTCTAATGCTTCTCAATTATTCTCTGATTTGGTGTCTTATTCCCCTAGTTTGACATTTGTAGAAAACATGATTTGGTACAATTCATTTATGTACACTGATAAATCATATTCAATGCTTTTTATTATCAAATATATCTGCTCCCAATACAGGGCCTTAAACACATTCAGTCATTGAGAAAGTAGTGATTTTCAGTAGTGTGACTTCCTCTCAATGACATTTTGTTTAAATAAGAAAATCTGTGTGAAGTGGCTTTGTGCCTATGGGTAATTTGTTTGAAGTTTAAAATATCAAATATTGGCAAAAACTATGGTAATTTTGTAAGTTGGGAAAGTAAAGTAAAATAGATGTTGACTTTTCATTTCCCAGGGAGGATCTAATATTATTTAGTAATCCCCAGTCCTCTGTTCCCATTTCTTAAATGACACATATGCCAGCTGGTTGTGTAAATCACAAAAAATGTGACTATCACAGCACAGGAGGTCTCTTAATCATAGTCAAGACTAAAAATAGGAGTCCTATCTATTTTCTCATCTAGTCCTTTATTTAAAGAAAAACCTTGAAGAAAACACAGAATTCACTCAATCCTCTGAAACAACAAGGAAGCAATATTCTGTTTCATTTGGTGCACCTTCAAGAGACTGTTCAAATGGCTGGATGTTGTTGCAGAAATATGGTATCTAGAAGTAGCTAAAAGTTGGAGATATGAATTCTAGTGGTAAACTAGCGTATGCTCATGTGAGGAAGACATTTTAAAAGGATTCTGTAAAACATGATAACTGTGAAATATTAAAATAATTTATGTTTAGTCTGGAGACAAGAAGTCTCAAATAGGGTAAGTTGGTTGTCTTCAATTGCCTGAGGAGGATGAGACATTATTGAAAAATAATAAAAATGGGCTTCTCTGGTGGCACAGTGGTTGAGAGTCCACCTGCCGATGCAGGGGACACGGGTTCGTGCCCCAGTCTAGGAAGATCCCACATGCCGCGGAGTGGCTGGGCCCGTGAGCCATGGCCACTGAGCCTGCACGTCCAGAGCCTGTGCTCCACAATGGGAGAGGCCACAACAGTGAGAGGCCCACGTACCACACACACACACACACACACACACACACACACACACACAAAATAATAATAATAATAAATAATTTTTGATGTTGCACCAGAGGGCCAATCTGGGATAGGTATATAGAAATTATAATGGAGAAAATTTATAATAATTAGAATAGGCTAACAGTGAAATTGTCTGCCTTATGAAAGGCATGTTTTTTATTCATGTTTTTTTATTCCCTGGAGACATTCATGACAAGGCTAGAGGGCCAACATGGTCCCTATTCATTAAATTCCCTTCAACTAGGGCTGTTCTCTCCTGGAGCACAGGGAAGATATGATATATGATAACTGCCTTTTTATTCATTTTTATGCCCTCTACCTATATGCAAAATAAAGTTAACCTAAATATCTGAAATGGTAGTTCTAATTGTAGTTTTTTAAGGAAGCTCCATACTGTTCTTCATAGTGGCTGTATCAATTTACATTCCCACCAACAGTGCAAGAGTGTTCCCTTTTCTCCACACCCTCTCCAGCATTTACTGTTTCTAGATTTTTTGATGATGGCCATTCTGACTGGTGTGAGATGATATCTCATTGTAGTTTTGATTTGCATTTCTCTAATGATTAATGATGTTGAGCATTCTTTTATGTGTTTGCTGGCAATCTGTATATTTTTTTTGGAGAAATGTCTATTTAGGTCTTCTGCCCATCACTACTGGGCATATACCCTGAGAATACATAATTCAAAAAGAGTCATGTACCAAAGTATTCATTGCAGCTCTATTTACAATAGCCAGGACATGGAAGCAACCTAAGTGTCCATCAACAGATGAATAGATAAAGAAGATGTGGCACATACATACAATGGAATATTACTCAGCCATAAAAAGAAACGAAATTGAGTTATTTGTAGTGAGGTAGATGGACCTAGAGTCTGTCATACAGAGTGAAGTAAGTCAGAAAGAGAAAAACAAATACCATCTGCTAACACATATATATGGAATCTAAGGAAAACAAACAAATGAAAAAAAAGGTCATGAAGTACCTAGGGGTAAGACGGGAATAAAAACACAGACCTACTAGAGAATGGACTTGAGGATATGGGGAGGGGGAAGGGTAAGCTGTGACAAAGTGAGAGTGGCATGGACGTATATACACTACTAAACATAAAATAGATAGCTACTGGGAAGCAGCCGCATAGCACAGGGAGATCAGCTAGGTGGTTTGTGACTACCTAGAGGGGTGGGATAGGGAGGGTGGGAGGGAGGGAAATGCAAGAGGGAAGAGATATGGGAACATATGTATATGTATAACTGATTCACTTTGTTATAAAGCAGAAACTAACACACCATTGTAAAGCAATTATACTCCAATAAAGATGTTAAAAAAAATATCTGAAATGAAAATCAAAAGTCAAGTGAAATACAAATGTAATAAATCTCTCCCATGTTAGAGAATCACCCTCAGATATAGAAAGGGATCCTAAACTGGGTCAGAGGTTAAACTAAATTTGTGTTCCCCTAAACTTGTTCCAAGTAAAACTATAAATATGTGAAAGGTTGCCAGATACTGTACAAAACAGAGAAACAAAAAAACATCCTGTGGTCAACCCAGATTTGGGAAATAGGTGAAGATAAACATAAAGGATTTCTTGATTGCAGAAATTTTGAGATCCTTTAGCATGTAAAAATTGTGAATTTTTAAAAGGGGGTTTAGAAAGACAATTTTACTAAAACACTTTTTAAAAGTCTTTTTTTCTTTGAGAAACATCTTTAAAAAATAAAATTGCCTTTCTAAACCCCGTTTTAAAGATAAGCAGGAATAGAGATGCAGATGCAGAGAACGGAGGAGGTGTGGACGTGGTGGGGGAGGGGAGGGTGGGATGAACTGGGAGATTAGTTTTGACATATATATGCTACCATGTGTAAAATAGATAGCTAGTGGGACCCTGTTGTATAGCACAGGAAACTCAGCTCGGTGCTCTCTGATGACCTAGACAGGTGGGATGTGGGGAGGAGGGAGGTCCAAGAGGGAGGGGATATATGTATACATATAGCTGACTCACTTCATTGTACAGCAGAAACTAACACAACATTGTAAAGCAATTATTCCAATAAAAAAAAAAAAGTGACCAGATTCTAGTTCCATGCAACAAAACTTTGGGAGTGATGAATGAGTTCAAAAGAGTAAAGTGTACCTGATGTATGAGGATATACACAGTCAAATGGTGACTGAATTCATCTCTAACTGGGCATAGGTGTTGAACTTTTAATTTCAAGGGGAAACAAAGTGAACAGAGCTCACCTATAACTACATAAGTTATTTGTCCCTGGAAATGTGTACACAACCAGAAATCAAGTGCAGCATGCAAGATTCAAATGCTAAGAACACTGGAATTGGTGCCATATGTGACAGAGGTCAAAGATGGAGATTCAACAAATGGAATGAAGCCGTGACACCAGATTCAAAGATAAGGACCAGAGACACATTGCCAAAAATAATTGAAAATAACTGTGTTTTGTTGTCATGGATCAGTGATGCCACCTAACAAGGCTGAAGGTATTGAAAGGTCGTGGTGTAACAGGCAATGGTCAGAATCAGAGGGCCCTAATCACAGTCAGTGTAACCCCAACCAAGTCTAGGAATTATTGAAATGTTTTAGTGTCAGATCACTTTAATGCAAGAAACAAAGCAGGTCTCCATTCTCCAAAACCTGGGTGTTTTCAGTCAAGCTCTCCAGGAAACATACTCTGACATAGAGATCTGTGTGCAGGGATTTTACTGGGGAGTATTCTCTGGATCCAGGTCTGTGGGGAAATGAAAGGCATAGTTTTGAGAAGAAGGAAAAGTTGTACCCTAGACCCTATTCCTTCCCAGAGATAAACAGAGGCCTCAGCTAATTCTAGAACCCACCAAGAACTCAAGAGTTGGTGTAGCCCTTCAGAGTTTCCCCATCTTCAGACACAGAGTTAATCTTTTATACCTTTTCACTGACCAGTTTTTGGAGTGGGCTGCCTGCAGGAAGAGGTGTGACATCAGGTAAAGTGGCTCTCTTTGGCTGAGGATAATTTTTGGAAATCAGTTCAGCTATAGCTGTGAGCCACAACACACCCAGAAGCTGGTTAAATGAGTGTCTCATTCTTGAAGAAAGTTTCTGGGTGGTGCATCAGTGTACCCACTATACTTGGTCAATGTGCACATTATGGAAGCTGAGTTTCAGGGAAGAAGACTATGCTTTTAGCTATTTTATTGCATGTAGGTAATCAGCAAATACAGAGAAATCATCACGTTAAAGCCATTCCAAGAACAAAGAAAAACATTCCTATTCTAGGGAAGAAACACAAGTTTTCTGTGTTCAGTTGTCTCCCCTTCCTTGTTCTAATTTAAAAAAAAGATTTTTCTCCCATTTAGTTTATATAATATTCATACAATTTTTCAAAATAAAAAAGAACTTGAGTTTTGATGTCAGAAAATTATTTATACATTTCATAAAAGTACTACCTTTAGCTATAAATATAATTATATATACCTTAGGCTATAATTATAAAGTTATTAATTGAATATAGCAATGACATTTGATGTATAAGAAACTAAAAACTAATTAAATAGTTATAATGTAAAAGTGAATTGGTAATAGTCAGATAAAATTATAAGTTAATTATAAACATTTACAGTGAAATATAATGAAGGAGTGAATATAGAGAAAAACAATGGATTAAAAGTCAAAAGTTGTAGGTTCCAGGATGTTTTGATGTGCCATTTTGGACAAACCAACCTAATTTGGTAAGGTTCAGTTTTTCATCTGAAATCAGACCAATAACACTTCCATAACAAGGATCATTGTTGTAGGTTTTGTAAAAAAGTGGCTAATAAAGTATAATAAATATTAATATTAATTAAAAAAATGTCCATACCGTGTCCCAGGTTTTTTTTTATGTTTAACCTCATTAAATACCATTTTAACATTGAGTATATAGAGATTACAGATTAAATCTAGCATAACTGTTAAGAGTGTGAGGCTTAAAGTTAGACTGTCAGGTTCAAATCCTGACTTTGCTCTCTAGTTTTATAATCTTGAGTAAGTGATGTAGACTCCCTGTGTTTAAGTTTCCACTTCTGTAGAATGAAAATCATAATGCCATCCACCTGGATTGTTATGGGTATTAAAGGGGGTAATGTGAGCAGAGGCCTGGAACAGTGGTTGCTAGCTATGGGATGAACAAACACTAGCTAATTGACTTGTCTAATATTAGAGGTCATATAGCTAAAAGATTAAGAGGCTGGAAGCCAAATTACAGAATCTGCATGCCTAAAACATTCTAAACATCTTGCAACTATGCATTATTATTAAATGTGAAGGGCTTGTAAAGGAGGCTAAAGCAAGGAAACTCTACCTATAACATTGAAAGCGGGCTCCTGACCTCTCAGGAAGTGTGTTGGTTATGACCATGGATTCTCCAGTTTACCCCTCCTGAAACCTTAGTATATGACCTCAGTTTGTGAATCCATAATTCACAATAACAATTATAAGACCTATCACATACTTAAGAATTAATTAAATGTAATACTGCATGCAAGGTTTTATCCACAGTTATTGATTAATAAGAGCAATCACACTTTTCATTATGAGATGCGTTTTTTTTTTTTTTTGTTTTGTTTTTTTTTTTTTTATTGTGGTACATGGGCCTCTCACTGTTGTGACCTCTCCCGTTGCGGAGCACAGGCTCCGGACGCGCAGGCCCAGCGGCCATGGCTCACGGGCCCAGCCGCTCCGCGGCATGTGGGATCTTCTTGGATCGGGGCACGAACCCGCGTCCCCCGCATCGGCAGGCGAACTCTCAACCACTGCGCCACCAGAGAAAGGAAGCCCCTATAAGATGCTTTCTTATTCTTGGCAAGGAATTGTTGCCAGGGCAGCATCTGGAAGGCTTTGAGGATTGATTATCTAAGAGGAAAGGGAAATGATTGTTGTACCTCTTTGTGAGGTTGTGGGGGAGAGTGTTTTGTTTTGTTTTCTTTTGTTTTGTTCATTGATTATCACAGCAACACTGTGAACTAACTATTTGCCATTTTGGTTGATCAAACAGGGCTTCCCTGGTGGTGCAGTTGTTGAGAGTCTGCCTGCCGATGCAGGGGACACGGGTTCGTGCCCCTGTCCGGGAAGATCCTGGAGCGGCTGGGCTCGTGAGCCATGGCCACTGACCCTGCGCGTCCGGAGCCTGTGCTCTGCAACGGGAGAGGCCACAACAGTGAGGGGCCCACGTACAGGAAAAAATAAAAAATAAAAAAAAATGGTCAAACAGTTTCATAGGGTCCAAACTAATCTATAACTCCACTGCAGGTGAGGAAATAGTCTGAAGGGATTTAAATAGCCTGTGTACACTCATATTAGTAGAGAGTGGCAGAGGCATGAGTAACTCAGTTTTGCCTGCTCCGCAATGCATATACTTTGCATTTTCTTTCTCAAAAGCACAAGTAATACCTTCACTTCTGGAAGCATAACAGTCCTGAGCTTTCTTTGTTCCAGATGTATCTGATAGAAAAATGCTAATCCTCAACAAAGAATAATTACTGAAAAACAGTTTTTCTTCCAGTTTAAATGTAATAGTCTACAATTATTCCATTCCTGTTTTTCTAGCCTCAATGCCCTTGAGATTGGCACTTTACACTCTTGAGTTAAACTATCATTTGACAGCTTACTGAACATTCAGAGAAAGACAGGCAAAGTCTGAACTTTGCCTTCCCACACACCTCTCAGAGCAGTAAGAAATGGAAGCTTTGTTATTTGTTTCTGCTACATCACAAAATTGCCATCCTTGAGTTCAGTTGGAATTCCTAAATCTAAATTGTGCAAGCTACTGTACTGAGCATCATATTTTTTGTGGGAAAATCTCTCACCTTTATGATTTTCATTTCTGCCTAATCGTCTAAGACAAGAATAGCATGCTGTGCCTAAGGGAAAATTTTTCCATTGCTACTGAAAAGATAAATGGTAGGAAGCAAAATGAACCAGGCTCATTACAACCTTCAAAAAAATAACCACCAAAAAACGGCAAATTGGTCTTCAGAAATATGAGCATTGACATTTTTAATACTTTCTCATTCAATTGTGGCATTTTATATCAAGGTTTTTATAATGTGCAATACAAATACAGTTGTTTGAAATAATGTATGATGCCTAATATTTTTAGCTACATCTCCCCTGGAATCTGTACCCTTCAAGAAGGACAGCTATTTTTTAACCAATGCTGATTAAAAGTGAACAGAACGATCATATTTAAAAAAGCATCAATCTGTATAATAATGGTCCTAATGTCACTTGATAAACTGTGAAAATGCCCAATTTTCTAAGAATTGGTAAAGGCAGGCAGCTTATGTGATGCTTTAAATAGCTGACGAGCTGCTAGATGACAGGGCTGAAGGGAAGATTGATTTTGTTCAGAACCAAATACAGTCTACAATAATAAGCCAATTTCTTGCTAGTGACTCATTTAGAGAAGTGATTTCTAAACATATTTTCATTAGCTGCAATGAGCATTCTCAAGGTTTCACATCTTTGGTATCAACCTGATGGTCTGCTAATTCACTAATTGAGATGGGTATTTTATGAGTGGCAAAGCACGGTAGTTACAAATCATCAAGTGTGAGTTCTACATAGATAAAATCTACTATTAACAGGAGGCCTATGCAGTTGAAGTATGCATTTGCAGGAGAGGCTGAGCTTAAAATGGAACAGAGAAAAAGAATCTACACCTAAGTCTCTAATTTCATAAAGAATGCACATAGGCTGTTAGCTCAGAGCATGACCTAACTGTGATGGTTATATGCACCAAGGTTGACCCAGATATTGAGGGACACTCGCCCTCTCTTTTGAGAGTTCAGCAAAGTAATAAAATGTACTGAAGACACTAGGAGCTAATGGTAGGTTTCACATCACTCAAAGTTATCTTGAGAACTGGTTTATTAATATAAAGATAGATAAATAAATATATGTATTAATGCATATATTGTAGAAGGTCTCACTTTAAAAGATTGGGCAGAATTTGAGACTCTAAGAGACGGGCAAGACTATAAAGATAAGTTAGTCTTAATAGTTTTCGTTAATGCATTCAGAAAAATGAGTTGAAAACTCTGTCCCCCTCCTACTGTCACCTTTCTTCATTTGCAAATGCAGCAGAGAATGGATGTGCTAAGAAAATGCACACTCACAATAACAGTCTTTTGGCTCAAATTCCAACCTGGACCATCATCCTGGTGATTGGGCCTGGAAAAGAGTTAGCACCAATGTTTCTGTAAAATCCCTGGTTCTTTGTATTTCATGTGGCCAAGAGAAAAAAAGAGATCTCTCAAGCAAGTGGTAGTATGTACATAGTGAAGAAAGAAGAGGAAATCAAAAGGAAATATTTGAAACCCCTTAGGAAGTCACCCTTACTGTGTCCTTGATCTCAGTATTGATGCTTCACTGAAGTCTAGTGATAGGGAGTTCATTACCTCACAAGACAGTCCATTCCAACTTTCGGTAGCTCTTTAATTTCAAACTCTCTCTCAGTAACAATCATCTATTGGTCATAGATCTTATCTGTAGAGACTCTATCAAAAAAGTCAAATACTTCTTTGTTAGGATGACTTTCTGAAGCCAGTTTTCTTCTCCAGGTTTAAATATCTCCAGTTCTCTCAACTATTTCTCACACAAACTTCTGATGATTTATACCTCTTTTGTCTCTATTTCTTCCATATTTTCAAAGTTCAGTTCTGATGTTATAGGACTTTGTTTGCCAAATATTCCATTGTTGATCATAAGGCTTGTCTTTAGGATACAAAATTCATAACCAAGATCTACTGACCCTATGCTTTAAAGCTACTGCAGTAATGCAGAGAAGATGTGTGTTCTCAAAGAACTTTACACAGCTCTGATTTATAGTCTGAAAAGGTGGTATATGGTAATAATAATAATACCAACGAAAATAATAGTATAAACAATAATGTTTATTGAGCATTTATTTTGAGTCTGTACTAGGCAGATTGGAGTCATTGTTAATTTAACTTGCACTATAATTATCCTTTTTCCCATTTTATGAATGAAGAGACTAAGGTTTAGGAAGGTTAAATATCTTTAAAAAGATCACTATGTTGTAACTGTCAGAGCTGAGATCAGAACACAAGTCTACCTGAATCTCAAATTACTCAAATGTTTTTCTACTACACACACACTCACTATACACACATACATACTCCCCCACACACACAGACACAAACACTTATTTATCCCCAAACCAAACATACATTTCTTGACCATTTTAACCCTTGTGAAGGCAGCCTGGCTTCATGAGCACTGCTTCTGTCATTGGATAGAGTTGCAATACCTCCAGATTAACTGTGCTCTTAGCAGTTTCCACATGGTACATGACAAAAGTGAGAGCCGTGTTCCTGTCTTTGCAACTCTGTGATTCTAGATACAGTATGAACTGGATTTGCCAAATTGGTGATTTTGAATTCTAACTCTGCAGCCTACTAACTGTGTGTTTTTAGGTAAGTTACTTAAAATCCACTGAGCCTCAGTGGCTTTGACTGTAAACTAGGTTATCACAGGTTCACTGACAGAAAAAAAATAAGAGAACACTGATACACGGTCAAAACGAGAACTGATCAGGTAATAACCCTGAACTCTGATCCATGTTGGTGGTAGACTCTCTCACTTGGCATATTAGAAAAAAGTGTGCTTCTTTTCTTATTTGTCTACATAACTCAGTGTTGAGGAATCCAATGTTTCCCTTTCTCTGGCCTTCTATATTTCCTTGCAGAGCCTACCAAAGTTCCACAGGTTGTAGAACCTCACCTCATCTTTCTCTTGGCCACACCATCTGTCCCAGCTTCATTCAACATGAGCTCAGCTTCTCACCAGCAAGGCTTGTGGTATCTAAACCCCTACCAAGCAGTTAATGTATTAGGCTAATTTCAATATCTGTCACCCAAATATAGTCAGAGTCCATCCTGACATGGAGGAAACAGAGTAATCTAGATTGGCTGAAGGAAATAAATGAGGAAATAATGGAGATGACTATTTTTGGGCTGGGAAAGTTGAGAGAAGTACATGAGACATTCTGGAAAGTATGAGAAGAAAAAATAGGGACACCTACACTGTGATTTTATTAAAGCAATAGTAAGTGTTAGTCAAATAGATTAAAATAATAAAGTGTATTTTTGTCTGCTCAAAATCTCAAGGTCACTAAATTTGAATGAGAGCAGCTTTACAAAGTGTCAGAGATAAAAGAAGAGGCCAAATACACCCTTTTATTTTGTTCCCTCATCATCTCACTGTCCTTATCAAACACAATCAACACTGTGACACCAGCTCAGTCTTTTATCTAGCCTCCAGATGGTAGCTGACGCTTTCTTAAGTTATCATGGACTGCTTGAACGTTCTTGAGGAAATCTAGGTCATTTAGATGTGTGGCCTGCTTTTTATGAAAAAAAAGATATAGCAATTTTATAAATTTAAAGATTACAAAATGCCTGCTTATACTCTCAACAAACTCTGGGAACATGGATCTTTTGAAGTAAAACACAAACAGAAGACTAAGGAAGACATTGCTTCATTTTATCTCAGCCATTGGTCATGTGTATTCAGTATTTACTATTTTTCAGGAATTGAGGTAAGTATCCTAATAAGACCTAGGTGATCGCAAATATTTCAGGGAGAGAAAGAAAATTGTGTCATGATAAGTTCTATGATTTTGTTGTTCTCAGGCTGGTTTGAAGGAAAGAAGATCACTAAAAATTCTGGAAATGAGCAAACGGGGAAGGTTCATAGACAACTGGCTATGTGAACTAGAATACAAAACTAAGAATGAAAATTTTTTTTTTAATGGTTTCAAATGCTTGGCTTTTAATTAATTAATTAATTAATTTTTTTATGGCTGTGTTGGGTCTTCATTTCTGTGCGAGGGCTTCTCTAGTTGTGGCAAGCGGGGGCCACTCTTCATCGCGGTACTCGGACCTCTCACTATTGCAGCCTCTCTTGTTGTGGAGCACAGGCTCCAGACGTGCAGGCTCGGTAGTTATGGCTCACGGGCCTAGTTGCTCCGTGGCATGTGAGATCTTCCCAGACCAGGGCTCGAACCCGTGTCCCCTGCATTAGCAGGCAGATCCTCAACCACTGTGTCACCAGGGAAGCCCTTAAGAATGAATTTGACTTACAGGGTATGGTGGGTAGGCTGGATAATTGTCCCCACACCCCAAGTATGTCTATGTCCTAATCCTTGGAACCTGGGAATGTTACCTTATATGGAAAGGGACTTTGTAGATGAGGAGATCATCCTGGGTGATCTGAGTTGATGTGATAAAATCATAACTGTCTTTAAAAGAGTGACCGAGGAAGAGTCAGCATCAGAAGAGAAGGTAAAGTGATGAGGGAAGCAGAGATGAAAGTGATGCTTTCTGAAGATGGAGGAAAGAACCACAAACCAAGGCATGCTTGCAGCCACTAGAAAGTGAAAAAGGCATGTAAACAGGTCCTCCCCTCAGAATCCAGCCCTGGTGACACTTTGCCTTTATACAGATAAAACTGATTTCAGACTTCTGACTTCCAGAATCATAAAAGAATAATTTTTTGTTGTTTTAAGCCACTAAATGTATGGTACTTTGTTACAGTGGCAAGAGGAAACTCATATAGAGTGGGAAATGACAACTCACTCTAATGAGATGCTTTCAAGTAGGTAAATACAGATTATAATGGAACACTTTTGGAGCTAGCATTATTTCTTGTAATCATTGATAAAATGTCTATTTTCCTATTAGTGTATTTAAGTTGCATACCAAGTTGTTTAAAGACATCTAAGCTTAACAATTCCCTTCTTATCAATACAAAATTTTCCATCCAAAAGGCTACTGAAAATATAAACAGTTTGCATTTATCATACCATTTCATTTTTTTAAGGCAAGAAAATATTGTAAGCTTGGGAAGATGACAGTAGGCAGAGTGTATAAGAAATTTCTATGTATTTTTTTCTATTGCTTCAACTCTACTTCTCAAGTATTAATGAACTCCACATCTCCAGGGAAGAATTTAAGAACTAAAGGATGACTTAAATTTAAACTTTTCCAGGAGTGTAAAAATCACATAAACACAGTGTTATTTCTGATCAACAGTAAAAAACAATAAGTTGTCATCTCACTCTATAAACCACGTCTATTCATGAGTCCCTCATACAAATCCAAAAGCATATTCTGCCATCATGTTAAATTCAACTGCTAAAAAGAAATGTGTTGAACAGCTAAGGAGAAAGTCAGCTACTTTCAAAATGGACAGTGCGTAGTGTTCTACTTTACGTTACAAGATGGATTTCAAAAGTGTAGACTCCAGTTGGAACACGCTTTTTTTTTTTTCAGTTAAGGCCCCTGAAGGTCCACATTAGCATTTAGAAATTATGTTGATTTCTCCTGTTTACATGTTCTTTCCTTATCATGTGTGATCTCTCACTGTACCAAAGCTAAAATATGAATTACTTAGCTTGCAAAATAAAGCCTGTGTAGTTTTGACTATGCCCATCACACCAGCTTCATCTCATCTTGCTCTCTCCATCATTCCCAAAGCTTGGAACACCTGGGCAGAGTCCTAGGATGTGTCAAACTCTCTTTCACCTAATGAAAGAGAGTCACCTAATGACTTGTGTGTGCTGTTTCATATGCTTGAAATGCTTTTCCTTTGGACCTCACATAGTTGACTCTCATCTTTATTTCTTCATGTTAATTTCACCTCCTCTGAAAAACCTTCCCTTAAGCCTTCTGAAGTAGGACCCGGCACTTTTCTCTGTTGTATCACCCTGGTTCATCATAGCAATAACATTTGAGATGATGATTCCACATGACTGTTGGGGCAACACAAATATCTCCATGACAATTAACTCCATCCACTATTCTATTCACCTGATTTGGAAATTGTAGTCCCTTTAAACATCCTTGTTAAGAACATAATGTACACTTTTGGTTATAGAGTTGTAGAAGAAAGTCTACAAGTCCTTATTATCTTGTCCTGGATGTTTTGGTTTTGATTTTCCTGTCAATATGAAATAACAACATCATTCTCCTTTTGTCTCTTACTTATAACCTACTTATTGGGTCATTAACTTTATCCTTAACTTGAGGAAAGCAAATCATGAAAAACTAACCATCAGTAGGTGATTCACTTTCCCAGCATTTCTTAGGGAGATATTTATGAAAACACCAAAAAGAAAAAAAAAAAAAAAGCACTACTGTTTCTGCTATTGGATTTAAAAATATACCAGTGGCATACTGATAACTTTATGGGAAAATATAAGTTTCTTCGTAAATATGTAGTGAAAACCCTAAAGAGGACAAAGTTTTGGAAAAAAGTAATCAGTTATCAATATTCAAACAGTTCTTCTCAAAAAGGTTCTGACTATAGGTAGTTTAATAGGTTAGCTGTTACACAGTTTCTAGAAATATATAATGAGATATGTGTAGGTTCATGCTATGTAGATTGTTTTAGAGCACAGAAAGTCATTTTCCAATTCATTTTTCTAAATTAGGATATCCCTGATATCAAAAGTTAGTAAAGAGATCACGAATACACAACTACAAGCCAGCCTCAAAGATAAGTAGATGTAGAAACACAATCATATAAGGTCACCTGAAAGCCAGAAGTATGTTGGGTAATTATCTTTTATGGGTTTGTTTCTTCATCTGTAAACTCCAGATTATATTACTTACCTCTAAGAGTTAGCTATGAAGAAAAAAAAATACCTGCAATAAAATTGGTACTCAATAATTGAAAAGAATTTAACCTGCATTAACCTATGACCTGTGCTTAGTGCTGTGTGTGTAGCAATGTCCACTCTTTCTAGAAGGTCAGGGTTACCTTCAAACAAAGCAGCTAACCTCTTCCATCAAACCACAGCCTATCCAGATGGGTTGAGAGTGAGAGTTACTTGACATGCATTTTTATTCTGTTGTTCTTGTGCTTAAAGAATAAAGGAAGGTTCCCTTTTCTCCACACCCTCTCCAGCATTTATTGTTTCTAGATTTTTTGATGATGGCAATTCTGACTGGTGTGAGATGATATCTCATTGTAGTTTTGATTTGCGTTTCTCTAATGATTAATGAAGTTGAGCATTCTTTCATGTGTTTGTTGGCAGGAAGGTAAATACCTTTGGTGCATGAAAGTGCATCTGTCAAGGAGGGGAGGACATTAGATTTGCACCAGGGCTTATCTTTTTCTAGTTATGCACCTAAAAGTTATTTGCCCACAAAAGTGCTGTTGCTGGCACAATCCATAGCATGGCATTCAAAATTATGTTCTTCTTAACCTGACTTTGTAGTTCATTTCTAAATCAAACCCAAGCTCATTTTGAAAGGAAAAACAGTCAAGGTGAAAGGTTCTGAAAACAAATGTGAATGTTTTCTCTTTTTATTCTCTAGCCTTTCCTAAAGTCGACATGGTAGTTTCAGGGGTTTTATTATACCACTCATCATCAGGAAGTTCTGGATGTTAAATTATTTTATGAAAGTCCCTGGGTCATACTCCTAAATAATATGTCATTTAATAGCCTTTCCTAGCTTTTACCAAAGTAGTTTTTAGCATTTGCCTCTTAATTTATCTATTTTTGTGGGAGGGAAGGGAGTGGCTGTAGATTGCATAATAGATGATACATGAAAACTATCAAGTACAATTTAAAGCCAAAGAAAGGTATATTTTACAAAGAAAACAATACATGCACGTGTTTACCAAGAATATTTCTGGAATAGAAATGAATGGCACGAATTCCCCTCAACATTCTGTTATTTTCTTTTGTGTACAGCTGGGAGGACAGAGGGTAAAAGGCAGTGTTATAATGTATCAACCATGTTACATGCCAATCAACTCTCTAGCATTTTAAAGATGTGATTTGTATTTAAGCCTTTCAAAAACTCTGTGAAGTCTGTTGTATCATTATCTATAAATACAGATTTCTGTATTGTGTCTAAGAAAGAATAAACAATGCACCCACTTTTTGGAGGAGGTCATTGTGGGGATGTGATGGCTGTCACCCGAAAGCTGGACTTGGACAATAAAAGGAATCCCACCCCCTTCTCATCCTTGGAATGTACATCCCACTCACAGTTCCCATTGCCAGAGACTTTTCAAGGATGCAATCTTGGAAGAGGGATGAGTAAGGTGTTGGTGAGGCTATCTGGATTGAATATGTGATTGAAATCAGTTAAGGTCTCTATATAAATTTTACGATTCTCTCGGGCCATGTGGAGATCTACTCATCTTGCTGCCACCTAAGACAAGCCTCGTATGTAAGTTCCCTTCTTTGTTAAAATTGCCACCGACCAGACTGGAGTGGTCTGCCTCTTTCTTCAGTTTCTCCTGGCCCTCTGTGTATGGGGCCAGTTTCAAATTTTACTCAGGGAACACTTGAGGTTGCAAGTGCCACTCCCAGATCTGTACAGTCTTATAATGTACTAAGTCTCCTTGCCTGGGGGCAAGGTTCTGAGGTTCCATCCCACCCAGAATCCCTAAGGCAATTCTGACAGTTTAAAGAATCCACATAGACTTGTCTTTCCAATTATCTTCCCTTACTGGTACCCAGGAAGAAAGCTTCATTATTGAAATTCCATGGGACCCACATATTTCTAGGTGGAGACCACAAGAGACACCAAAACCAGTATGATGAGCATTGACAAAAGCTCAACTGGAATCCAAAGTTAAAAAAATCCAACAAGGGAATCAACGGTTACTCTCAAACCAGTGTTTCTAGAAGCAGATTTTAAATCTAAGATCAGAGGTAAAATAAATAAATAAATAACCAAAGAAAAGTGAATAAAAGAAAAGTAAGAGTGATTGTGTAAACACCTTGGACTATAATTTGGATCTTACTTTTGTCCTTCATTAAGAGGATGTAGCCTTCTCAATTTTTAAGGCTTAAAAACTGGAAAGGGTCATTTAGCCTTGACAAATATGGTAAATATGGGGGCACCAGCTTGCCCACAGGACTCCAGACTTTTCCTTACTCTTACAGTGTTACTCCAGCCCTGATTACTAGAATGGTGCCTCAGTTTTCTGATTCATACTTAGATTCCTGAATGGCACAGTTGCCCTTCTCTGAGACTATACCCTCTACATTAGGATTCTGCCAAAATTTTATCTCCGAGTTGCAAAGCAGAAGCCTGTAAGCGACATTCTATTTTCAGATTCATGTTAATTGGCCCAGCCAGGTTTAAAAATTTTATTTAGTTCCAACATTTAAATATCTGAAATTGATATAAATTTAAATAAATATCCCCAAAATATCTTGAAAAATGTCTGAGATTTTGCAATATTGGCCCACTTCCCACAAAGGCACAATTGGCTGAGGCTGAGTTCTAGCTGACACCATCACAAAGGGTATGCATGTTCCTTCCATGGCATCACTGTCCTTCCCACTCCCTTTGCATCAACTTCCTTGCATCACTCATGTGCCCTATCTGCCTAGTCTATGTGGGCATTAATTTATTGATCCCTCTTTCAAGAACATACCTTGCCTCTGGCTTTCACACACACAGACCACCTGGAGCAATACTGCTGTCACTCTCTGAATTTGAGTACTATTTGCAGTATGCACGTGTCTGCTGCTCTATCCCACCTAGTGGATTGGGAATTACTTTGATAAAATACGATCTTCAATATGCCAGGTTCACTGCACCAACTAAGCTTCCTGACACCCTTTAGGATGCTCATTGTGTTTCTCATCCAGGTCATCAACTCCTCTGAATGCTTTTCTTGTCCTTGATCACCCTCTTTTATTAACACCCTCACTGGCTAGTGTAAAGTCTCACTACATTCTGAGGGTCCTCCTCTAATCTCTTCTTAACCACACTATCAGGAGATTAAACTGATGTCTACTTTACAGAAAAAATGTCTCACTGATATACAGACAAATTTATAAAGGTGAGCCAGGCATTGCAATTACCACTTCACTCATTCCAGGTTTTATTAAATTATTTGACTAGCAGACAGGTAATCCCTTACTCTGATTATCTCCCCCAACCATACCCCTTTTAAAATCTGGACCCTCAAAGAGGCAGATCCTCAAATGCAGAGAAATCATTCATTTGTCAAAGGTATTGGGATAGCTGTTCTTCCCTGTTAATATTCTAAATATAGACTGGAAGATTCAACAAATATTAACTAGTATAAATAAAGTACTATGTAAGCCAAATTCATAGTGCTATCTTATCCAACCCTCAAAAAAGCTCACATTAATACTTTCTGACATCTTTCCTAACACTTATTTTAGTAAATGACATTTTCTCTAGCTTCCCACTTAATGATGAACTTAGATATCACAGAGTAGGTCCTCAGTAAATACTTGTCCAGTAAGTTAATGACTGTCAACAGTATTACCATGTAATCATGCTATATTCAATATCAAGGAGGCTGAATCAATAACCACTTGAGGATTCTGTGTCTTTTCTTCAGATCTGACACATCTATTTCCCAGTTCCTAGAAATATTGGCTGCCAATAACTCACAGATGCATATTCTCCCACCTCAAAGTTCCTGGACAAATACAGTTGCAGATCGACCTCTTACATGTGTAGTTGAGGTGCTGGGTTATCATTCATGAAGCTAGAACATACAGCCTAAATCAATAATTGTATGTGTCTTTTATAGGAAGAATATGTGTTCTGCTCAGTAACTAAAAGTGGAAGTAGAAGTGACCTCACTCACCATCACTCACTATCAACTAATCAGATAATGTACACTCCCCATAATACCAGATTTAGGCTCTGTGGGTTTTAGAGATCATGGTTCTTATAGGGGAAATGTTTACACCTGGTAACACCGTAGAAGCCCCACTGAACTTTAAGCTATGGCCATCACTTGATTACTTCAGACTTCTCATGCCAAGAGACTAATATGCAAGGAAAGGTATCATCATACGGCCAGGGCTAATGGACCCCAATTATGAAGATGCTGACTTTCTTCTACATCATGAGAAAGGAAAGAATATGTTTGGCACTCAAGTAATAAACTGGAGTGTCTGGTGGTGTTCTCATGTTCAGTTGTAATGATAAATGGACAAATATATCATCCAATCTATGAGGTAGGCATGATAGCCAAGAATTCAGCCTGCTCAAGGGTGAAGGTCTGGGTTGCCCCACCAGGCAAGTCACCTAGAACAACAGAGGTTCTCATTGAGTTGGCAGAATATGTGGCAGAAGAAATAAAGGGTGGCATATCAGTTACAGCCTTGAGATCAACATCAGCATCAAGAGCTGTGGTTTGTCCTACTACCCCTACTCTTATTATTTTTTTTTAAACATCTTTATTGGGGTATAATTGCTTTACAATGGTGTGTTAGTTTCTGCTTTATAACAAAGTGAATCAGCTATACATATACATATGTTCCCATATGTCTTCCCTCTTGCGTCTCCCTCCCTCCCACTCTCCCCATCCCACCCTTCCAGGCTGTCACAAAGCACCGAGCTAATATCCCTGTGCCTTGCGGCTGCTTCCCCCCAGCTATCTACCTTACTACGTTTGTTAGTGTGTATATGTCCATGACTCTCTCTCGCCCTGTCAAAACTCACCCCTCCCCCTCCCCATACCCTCAAGTCCGTTCTCCAGTAGGTCTGCGTCTTTATTCCTATCTTACCCCTAGGTTCTTCATGACATTTTTTTCCCTTAAATTCCATATATATGTGTTAACATACGGTATTTGTCTTTTTCTTTCTGACTTACTTCACTCTGTATGACAGACTCTAGGTCTATCCATCTCATTACAAATAGCTCAATTTCATTTCTTTTTAAGGCTGAGTAATATTCCATTGTGTATATGTGCCACATCTTCTTTATCCATTCATCCGATGATGGGCGCTTAGGTTGTTTCCATGTCCTGGCTATTGTAAATAGAGCTGCAATGAACATTTTGGTACATGACTCTCTTTGAATTTTGGTTTTCTCAGGGTATATGCCAAGTAGTGGGATTGCTGGGTCATATGGTAATTCTATTTGTAGTTTTTTAAGGAACCTCCATACTGTTCTCCACAGTGGCTGAACCAATTCACATTCCCACCAGCAGTGCAAGAGTGTCCCCTTTTCTCCACACCCTCTCCAGCATTTATTGTTTCTTGATTTTTTGATGATGGCCATTCTGACTGGTGTGAGATGATATCTCATTGTAGTTTTGATTTGCATTTCTCTAATGATTAATGATGTTGAGCATTCTTTCATGTGTTTGTTGGCATTCTGTATATCTTCTTTGGAGAAATGTCTATTTAGGTCTTCTGCCCATTTTTGGATGGGGTTGTTTGTTTTTTTGTTATTGAGCTGCATGAGCTGCTTGTAAATTTTGGAGATTAATCCTTTGTCAGTTGCTTCATTTGCAAATGTTTTCTCCCATTCTGAGGGTTGTCTTTTGGTCTTGGTTATGGTTTCCTTTGCTGTGCAAAAGCTTTGAAGTTTCATTAGGTCCCATTTGTTTATTTTTGTTTTTATTTCCATTACTCTAGGAGGTGGGTCAGAAAGGATCTTGCTGTGATTTATGTCATTGAGTGTTCTTCCTATGTTTTCTTCTAAGAGTTTGATAGTTTCTGGCCTTACATTTAGGTCTTTAATCCATTTTGAGCTTATTTTTGTGTATGGTGTTAGGGAGTGATCTAATCTCATACTTTTACATGTACCTGTCCAGTTTTCCCAGCACCATTTATTGAAGAGGCTGTCCTTTCTCCACTGTACATTCCTGCCTCCTTTATCAAAGATAAGGTGTCCATATGTGCGTGGGTTTATCTCTGGGCTTTCTATCCTGTTCCACTGATCTATCTTTCTGTTTTTGTGCCAGTACCATACTGTCTTGATGACTGTTGCTTTGTAATATAGTCTGAAGTCAGGGAGCCTTATTCCTCCAGCTCCTTTTTTCGTTCTCAAGATTGCTTTGGCTATTCGGGGTCTTTTGTGTTTCCATACAGATTGCGAAATTTTTTGTTCTAGTTCTGTGAAAAATGCCAGTGGTAGTTTGATAGGGATTGCATTGAATCTGTAGATTGCTTTGGGTAGTAGAGTCATTTTCACAATGTTGATTCTTCCCATCCAAGAACATGGTATATCTCTCCATCTATTTGTATCATCTTTAATTTCTTTCATCAGTGTCTTATAATTTTCTGCATACAGGTCTTTCATATCCTTAGGTAGGTTTATTCCTAGATATTTTATTCCTTTTGTTGCAATGGTAAATGGGAGTGTTTTCTTGATTTCACTTTCAGATTTTTCATCATTAGTATATAGGAATGCCAGAGATTTCTGTGCATTAATTTTGTATCCTGCTACTTTACCAAATTCATTGATTAGCTCTAGTAGTTTTCTGGTAGCATCTTTAGGATTCTCTATGTATAGTATCATGTCATCTGCAAACAGTGACAGCTTTACTTCTTCTTTTCCGATTTGGATTCCTTTTATTTCCTTTTCTTCTCTGATTGCTGTGGCTAAAACTTCCAAAACTATGTTGAATAAGAGTGGTGAGAGTGGGCAACCTTGTCTTGTTCCTGATCTTAGTGGAAATGCTTTCAGTTTTTCACCATTGAGGATGATGTTTGCTGTGGGCTTGTCATATATGGCTTTTATTATGTTTAGGAAAGTTCCCTCTATGCCTACTTTCTGGAGGGTTTTTATCATAAATGGGTGTTGAATTTTGTCGAAAGCTTTCTCTGCATCTATTGAGATGATCATATGGTTTTTCTCCTTCAATTTGTTAATATGGTTTATCACATTGATAGATTTGCGTACATTGAAGAATCCTTGCATTCCTGGAATAAACCCCACTTGATCATGGTGTATGATCCTTTTAATGTGCTGTTGGATTCTGTTTGCTAGTATTTTGTTGAGGATTTTTGCATCTATGTTCATCAGTGATATTGGCCTGTAGTTTTCTTTCTTTGTGACATCCTTGTCTGGTTTTGGTATCAAGGTGATGGTGGCCTCGTAGAAGGAATTTGGGAGTGTTCCTCCCTCTGCTATATTTTGGAAGAGTTTGAGAAGGATAGGTGTTAGCTCTTCTCTAAACGTTTGATAGAATTCACCTGTGAAGCCATCTGGTCCTGGGCTTTTGTTTGTTGGAAGGTTTTTAATCACAGTTTCAATTTCAGTGCTTGTGATTGGTCTGTTCATATTTTCTATTTCTTCCTGATTCAGTCTTGGCACGTTGTGCATTTCTAAGAATTTGTCCATTTCTTCCAGATTGTCCATTTTATTGGCATAGAGTTGCTTGTAGTAATCTCTCATGATTTTTTTTATTTCTGCAGTGTCAGTTGTTACTTCTCCTTTTTCATTTCTAATTCTATTGATTTGAGTCTTCTCCCTTTTTTTCTTGATGAGTCTGGCTAGTGGTTTATCTATTTTGTTTATCTTCTCAAAGAACCAGCTTTTAGTTTTATTGATCTTTGCTATCGTTTCCTTCATTTCTTTTTCATTTATTTCTGATCTGATTTTTATGATTTCTTTCCTTCTGCTAGCTTTGGGGTTTTTTTGTTCTTCTTTCTCTAATTGCTTGAGGTGCAAGGTTAGGTTGTTTATTCGAGATGTTTCCTGCTTCTTAAAGTGGGCTTGTATTGCTATAAACTTCCCCCTTAGAACTGCTTTTGCTGCATCCCATAGGTTTTGGGTCGTTGTGTCTCCACTGTCATTTGTTTCTAGGTATTTTTTTATTTCCTCTTTGATTTCTTCAGTGATCACTTCATTATTAAGTAGTGTATTGTTTAGCCTCCATGTGTTTGTATTTTTTACAGATCTTTTCCTGTAATTGATATCTAGTCTCATGGCGTTGTGGTCGGAAAAGATACTTGATACAATTTCAGTTTTCTTAAATTTACCAAGGCTTGATTTGTGACCCAAGATATGATCTATCCTGGAGAATGTTCCATGAGCACTTGAGAAAAATGTGTATTCTGTTGTTTTTGGATGGAGTGTCCTATAAATATCAATTAAGTCCATCTTGTTTAATGTATCATTTAAAGCTTGTGTTTCCTTATTTATTTTCATTTTGGATGATCTGTCCATGGGCGAAAGTGGGGTGTTAAAGTCCCCTACTATGAATGTGTTACTGTTGATCTCCCCTTTTATGGTTGTTAGTATTTGCCTTATGTATTGAGGTGCTCCTATGTTGGGTGCATAAATATTTACAATTGTTATATCTTCTTCTTGGATCGATCCCTTGATCATTATGTAGTGTCCTTCTTTGTCCCTTTTAATAGTCCTTATTTTAAAGTCTATTTTGTCTGATATGAGAATTGCTACTCCAGCTTTCTTTTGGTTTCCATTTGCATGGAATATCTTTTTCCATCCCCTTACTTTCAGTCTGTATGTGTCTCTAGTTCTGAAGTGGGTCTCTTGTAGACAGCATATATAAGGGTCTTGTTTTTGTATCCATTCAGCCAATCTGTGTCTTTTGGTGGGAGCATTTAGTCCATTTACATTTAAGGTAATTATCGATATGTATGTTCCTATTTCCATTTTATATATTGTTTTGGGTTCGCTACTATAGGTCATTTCCTTCTCTTGTGTTTCGTGTCTAGAGAAGTTCCTTTAGCATTTGTTGTAAAGCTGGTTTGGTGGTGCTGAACTCTCTCAGCTTTTGCTTGTCTGTAAAGGTTTTAATTTCTCCATCAAATGTGAATGAGATCCTTGCTGAGTAGAGTAGTCTTGGTTTCAGGCTATTCTCCTTCATCACTTTCAGTATGTCCTGCCACTCCCTTCTGGCTTGTAGGGTTTCTGCTGAGAGATCAGCTGTTAACCTTATGGGGATTCCCTTGTGTGTTATTTGTTGTTTTTCCCTTGCTGCTTTTAATATGCTTTCTTTGTATTTAATTTTTGACAGTTTGATTAATATGTGTCTTGGCGTGTTTCTCCTTGTATTTATCCTGTATGGGACCCTCTGTGCTTCCTGGACTTGATTAACTATTTCCTTTCCCATATTAGGGAAGTTTTCAACTATAATCTCTTCAAATATTTTCTCAGTCCCTTTCTTTCTTTCTTCTTCTTCTGGAACCCCTATAATTCGAATGTTGGTGCGTTTCATGTTGTCCCAGAGGTCTCTGAGACTGTCCTCAGTTCTTTTCATTCTTTTTTCTTTATTCTGCTCTGCAGTAGTTATTTCCACTACTTTATCTTCCAGGTCACTTATCCGTTCTTCTGCCTCAGTTATTCTGCTATTGATCCTATCTAGAGTGATTTTAATTTCATTTATTGCATTGTTCATCGTTGCTTGTTTCATCTTTAGTTCTTGTAGGTCCTTGTTAACTGTTTCTTGCATTTTGTCCATTCTACTTCCAAGATTTCGGATCATCCTTACTATCATTATTCTGAATTCTTTTTCAGGTAGATTGCCTATTTCCTCTTCATTTGTTAGGCCTGGTGGGTTTTTATCTTGCTCCTTCATCTGCTGTGTGTTTTTCTGTCTTCTCATTTTGCTTATCTTACTGTGTTTGGGGTCTCCTTTTTGCAGGCTGCAGGTTCGTAGTTCCCGTTGTTTTTGATGTCTGTCTCCAGTGGCTAAGGTTGTTTCAGTGGGTTGTGTAGGCTTCCTGGTGGAGGGGACTAGTGCCTGTGTTGTGCTGGATGAGGCTGGATCTTGTCTCTCTAGTGGGCAGGTTCACGTCTGGTGGTGTGTTTTGGGGTGTCTGTGGCCTTATTATGATTTTAGGCAGCCTCTCTGCTAATGGGTGGGGTTGTGTTCCTGTTTTGCTAGTTGTTTGGCATAGGTTGTCCAGCACTGTGGCTTGCTGGTCGTTGAGTGAAGCTGGGTGCTGGTGTTAAGATGGAGGTCTCTGGGAGATTTCCACCGTTTAATATTATGTGGAGCTGGGAGGTCTCTTGTTGACCAGTGTCCTGAAGTTGGCTCTCCTACCTCAGAGGCAGAGCCCTGACTCCTGGCTGGAGCACCAAGAGCCTTTCATCCACACAGCTCAGAATAAAAGGGAGAAAAAGTAGGGAGAATTAGTAGAAGTATGAGTAAAGAAAGAAGGAAAGGAGGAAAGGAAGGAAGGAAGAAAGAAGCAAAGAAGGAAAGAAAGGAGGGAAGGAGGGAGGGAGGGAGGAAGGAAGGAAGGAGGGAAAGAAGGAAAAAAGACAGAAAGAAAGATGATACAGTAAAAATAAAATAAAGTATAATATAGTTATTGAATTAAAAAATATTTAGAAAAAAAAAAAAAAAAGGGACGGATAGAACCTTAGGACAAATGCTGGAAGCAAAGCTATACAGAGAAAATCTTACACAGAAGCATACACATACACCTTCACAAAAAGAGGTAAAGGGGGAAAAATCATAAATCCTGCTCCCTGAGACCACCTCCTCAATTTGGGGTGATTCGTTGTCTAAAGGAGGGAAGGAAGGAAGGAAAGAAAGAAAGAACGAAGGTAAAGTATAATAAAGTTATTACAATTAAACTTAATTATTAAGAAAAAGAATTTTTAAAAAAAAGTCATGGACGGATAGAGCCCTAGGACAAATGGTGGAAGCAAGAGTATACAGACAGGATCTCACACAGAAGCATACACGTACACATTCACAAAAAGAGGAAAAGGGAAAAAAATCATAGATCTCGCTCCTAAATTCCACCTCTTCAATTTGGGATCATTCCTTGTCTATTCAGGTATTCCACAGATGCAGGGTATATCAAGTTGATTGTGGAGCTTTAATCCGCTGCTTCTGTGGCTGCTGGGAGAGATTTCCCTTTCTCTTCTTTGTTCTCACAGCTCACAGGAGCTCAGCTTTGGATTTGGCCCTGCCTCTGCCTGTAGGTCGCTGGAGGGCGTCTGTTTTTTCGCTCAGACAGGACGGGGTTAAAGGAGCCGCTGATTCGGGGCCTCCGGCTCACTCAGGCCGGGGGTTGGGGGATGGGGGAAGGAGGGGCACTGCGTGCGGGGCCGGCCTGCGGCGGCAGAGGCAGCGTGACGTTGCACCAGCCTGAGACCCGCCGTGCGTACTCCCGGGGAAGTTGTCCCTGGATCCCGGGAACCTGGCAGTGGCGGGCTGCACAGGCTCCGCGGAAGAGGGGTGTGGAGAGTGACCTGTGCTCGCACACAGGCCCCTTGGTGGCGGCAGCAGCAGCCTTAGCGTCTCCCGCCCGTCTCTGGGGTCCGCGGTTTTAGCCGCGGCTCGCGCCCGTCTCTGGGGTTTGCGCTTTCAGCCGTGGCTCGCGCCCGTCTCGGGGGCTCGCGCCCTCAGCCGCGGCTCGCGCCCGTCTCTGGGGTTTGCGCTTTTAGCCGCGGCTCGCGCCCGTCTCTGGAGTTCCTTTAAGCAGCGCTCTTAAATCCCTCTCCTCGCGCACCAGGAAACAAAGAGGGAAGAAAAAGTCTCTTGCCTCTTCGGCCGGTGCAGGCTTTTCCCCGAGCTCCCTCCCGGCTAGTCGTGGTGCACTAACCCCTTCAGGCTATGTTCAAGCCGCCAACCCCAGTCCTCTCCCTGAGCTCCGTCCAAAACCAAAACCCGAGCCTCAGCTCGCAGCCCCGCCCGCCCCAGCGGGTGAGCAGACAAGCCACTCGGGCTGGTGAGTGCTGGTCGGCACCGATCGTCTGTGCAGGAATCTCCCCGCTTTGCCCTCCGCTCCCGTCGCTGTGCACTACTCCGCGGTCCCGAAACTCCCCCCTCTGCCTCCCGCAGTCTCCGCCCGCGGAGGGGCTTCCTAGTGTGTGGAAACTTTTCCTCCTTCACAGCTCCCTCCCACTGGTGCAGGTGCCGTCCTTATTCTTTTGTCTCTGTTTTTTCTTTTGCCCTACCCAGTTACGTGGGGAGTTTCTTGCCTTTTGGGAGGTCTGAGGTCTTCTGCCAGCCTTCAGTAGGAGTTCTGTAGGAGTTGTTCCACGTGTGGATGTATTTCTGGTGTATCCGTGGGGAGGAAGGCGATCTCCGCGTCTTACTCTTCCGCCATCTTCAAGGTCCCCCTACCCCTACTCTTATAATTTCCCAGGAAAGAATAGCAATCAGAATCCTGGAGAAGCTATTTACATACGAGGTGAATTTACCATAAGAAGCAAATGAATATGAGTGCTACAATGCCTATGTATGCCTAGTTTCTAGAAAAACAAACAAACAAACTTTTTTGCGGGCCTCTCACTGTTGTGGCCTCTCCCGTTGTGGAGCACAGGCTCTGGACACGCAGGCTCAGTGGCCATGGCTCACGGGCCCAGCCACTCCGTGGCATGTGGGATCTTCCCAGACCAGGACACGAACCCGTGTCCCCTGCATCAGCAGACTGACTCTCAACGATTGCACCACCAGGGAAGCCCAAACAAACATTTTTGAGGGGTTGGGGACTGAGGGCTGAAATCATCGTGGTAATATCCGAGTTTTGTTTAGCATTGTGTAGAAAACAAAGGAGCAGCATAATAATCCTCTTACAGGTCTCCAGGCTTCTTGGTGTCCTGAAATTCCAAATTGAACTCTTATTGAAAAAGAACTAAATAATGAGTCTTGCCTAGCCTACAAAATGGGCATGAATCTTGGCATTTGCCACATTAGCTCTTCCCTAATTTCCTCATCAATAAAATGATAAACTGGATTTAGAAAATCTCTAAGAATCTTACCAGTGCTAGATTTCTTTAATTCTAATAAAATCACCAAGAGCTGGAAGTTGCTCTAAGATGTGAAGAAAAGAAATAAATTATGCATCTCTCTGTATGCCTCATCAAAACCCTTAAGACCTGCAATTATTGCAGGTAGGTTATTTTCTATAGTCTTACCACCTTCCCCTTGGCCACTGTCATTTGTAAATCAGTCACTGTCTACTTTTCTCAAATGTATTTTTGGATAAATTAAAGTTGTAAACAATCAATCCTATATTATGAGTGAAAAATGTCAACACATTTTCTTCCTGTGGATCTCTAACATCTGTGACACGGAGTGTGATAAATTTTGCCATCAAAATAACAGATAATTGGCAATGAATGACATTACTATCATGTCATTTAAAGAAGAAATGGTCCATTTTGTAAAATTGGAAGAAGATAATGGTGACCCCTTGATGTTCACCACATGGGTATCATTTTCTGTTCAAACTGCCATTTATTTCAGACCTTTGCTCCCAGTGTAAGTCAGGAACATGAGAAAAGTTAAAATTGAGCATAATCCCCCACATGATAGGAATACACTGGATTGGATAGGGAGAAACCTGACTTCAGATGTCTCTCCTGCTCTGGTAGAATCTACCCAGGTACTGTGGAAATATCATCCAATAGAAAGTTGGGCATCCCAACCCTGCCAAGACAAAGGCTCCAAACTTAGGTTTTCCCTCCTTATAACACCAATTATTGTCTGCAGTTTTTCGGTCTCTGAATATTTTTGACCTCACATGTTTGGCTTCATCTACACTAGCATAATGTACTTGGTGACAGAATTGTTATTTCTACTTCCATCCATGACCTTCTGCTCAGGCACGCTTTTAAGCTCCAATACCTCTGGGCCATTGCCACCCCCTAAATATTCTTACTTCCTTGCTCAATCTCCACCTCCAGTTATTTTGAAGGCTGTACCTCAGGACTATACCCTTAGCTGCACTATCTAGATGGAGTTATGTATGAAGCACACTGTCATTTCCTTCCATTTGTTGAAGACCTTGACTGCTCTCTCCATAATCTTTCTCCCCACCACTATTCTTATCATAATTCAGGCTTGTCAATATACAAATAGTTAACTTATACATCACCAGGCTCCTCAATATCTTTACCTCTTCTTAAAACCTTTTTCTTCATGCTCCTTCAGCCTCCTACTTCTACCATCTCACATGGATCTATCTCATATCTGGACCTTACACCATGAATAAGGGCACTACTCTAGCACCATAATTTACAGCTCCCACTCTACCATCCCAGTTCACCTGTATCAGAATGCCCATCATAGCAATTTTTCATCTTTACAAATACATAAACTCTAATCCTTTCTTTTCTGTGGATCAATTCCTCCTCTTTTCACTTCCCTCTGTAACCAGTATACATTCTATTGTAATTAACCCTTTACAAATATCCTCTATTTCTTTACCCTCTCCTTCTTTTATAAATTAAAGGAGCTATCTTTCCTCATCCAAGACTTCTTGCCAAATCAAACTTTACTATTCTTTAGATTACCTTTAGATGGTACATTTTTAAGGTTTTTGCTAAGTGTGATCATGGATACATTTTTTAACCTATATGAGCTTGAGTTCCTTGCATTGATAAACTGACAATCATACTATTCTTTGATATTTCTATGAAAATTAAAGAAATTAAGTGAGAAAGAAATGGCATGCAGATAGACACGTTAGTTTCTGGCAAATTTTGTGTATAAAAAGTGTTAGTTAGGGTAATTAAAGTATTAGGTTTCTATGTTTGTGTGACTGTGTTTCCAGACTTCGTTTTTCTTTCCTTTTGTTTTGGCTTCTCATTCTTTTTCTTTGTCTCTGAAATAATGTCTTGAGTCATATTGCAGAGTGTGATGTTTAATTATGTTTGTCAACTTGGCTAGGCTATGGTGCCCAGTTTTTTGGTCAAGCAGCAGTCTAAATGTTGTTATGAAGATTCTTTTTTAAATGAGTCTAACATTTAATTCAATAAACTTGGAGTAAACAGATTGTCCTTCAAAATTTGGGTGGGCCTCTTGCAATCAGTTAAAGGACTTAAAAAAAAAGACTGAGACTTTCTAAAGAAGAATTTCTGTCTCAGTAAGACTGAAACATAGACACCCTGCTTGAGTTTTTAATCTTCTGGTCTGCCCTATGAATTGGGATTTGCCCAACACACAATTAAATGAGTTAATATTTTAAAATCTCTCTCTCTCTTTCTATCTCTGTCTTAATTTCTATCTTTACATTTTATGTTCTGTGGAGAACCTGGACTAATTCACAAAGGCAAAAATTACAGCAAGATCTGAAGTCAGTGAGAGCTGAGCTTGTCTTGTTACTAGCCCTGGTATAAGAAGCATAGCATATTCCAAGTTTGTTCTGATGGTGGAGCAGAGGTTTCTGATAATCCCAGAATGGCAGTGAGACAGAATACATTAAGTGAACTGAACTATGAAAATCTTTGAAACACATGGATAAGAAAAAGGAAGAATGGACTAACAAAGAAGTGAGTACTAAGATACATAATTCAGCAAAAAAATAAAAAGAGATATAATGATTACAAAATATTATAGTAGTGGAGATGTCTAGTATTATTGACAAAAATATCTCTGGACAGGTGAGACTTGATGTGACCATATTTGTATATTCCATCAGGCTTTCAGTCAGCCTTTATTTAAGACCACACCAAACTTTCCAAAAGTCTAATTAGTTTCAAAGTTAATGACAGTGTCATAAATTATATTTTACAATTAATTGTCACATCTAGTCTATTGGTTTCCTATAATAGCTCATTAAAAATTGCATTGCACTACTTGATCTGTTAATTTCAGGGTCAAGTTTATATGTATATTTTATCTAAGAAAAATTTTATTTCTGTTGCAGCAAGAAAATAATAAAAATTTAAAATTAAAGTCTCAGGAGGTTTTAGATAACTTTCAGACATGATATACTATTTTAAGCAATAACAAGGCAAATGATTTCAGGTTCTAAATTTAGGGAACTGCAAAGACAAGTAATAACATACACACATACACACACACACACACACACACAAAGTAGAAGAAGATAATTTTCTCAGAGGGAAAGTTGTGCAATATTTAAAATGAAGAAACATTCTCAACTGTCCTTGAATTAAGATATTTTTCTATGGGTGATACAGCCAGGTTTGGAAATAAGAAATGCTGTTTATAGGAAATAGCAAAACAAAATGTTAAAATATTAAATATACATAAAAACTGCAGAATTTTACTTCAGAATATATTTATATGTTATCGTACTATAGCTGAACATTTATATTGAAATTTTTTCTCTCAAACTTCATTAACAAAAATTGCTGCTCTGCCTACTTTATAGAACTGTTGTGAGGATAAAATGAGATTATAGATGTGAAGTCATTATGTAAGTTGTAAAATTTGGATGATGGCAGTGAAACAAAAGAGGGAAGAGAAAATATTGACAGGTAAATGGATCCCAATAAACATTTTAAAGAAGACATTAGCTTTAAATTTACAGGATAAAAGTGGCAAAATGCACTTGAACACATCCAGTGTGGGAGAGTATACATGGAACGTGTTACTCATATTCACTGCTGACCAGTCTAAATTCATACAACCAGGCTAGAGAACACATGATAACAACAAGTCTTTCACCTTGATCCAGCAACTCTAACTCTTAGTACCTACCTATGGATACAGTTACATCTCTGCAGAAGATGTCATGTGCAAAGGTATTCATTTTGGTATGTTGAAACGTAAAAACCAGAAACAGTGTACGATTCTGTCATTGGGGAAACAGCTAAATAAACTCTCTTCTATCAAGAGTATATATGTATGGAATAAAGCAACACTTAAAATGATGAGGTAGACCTACATATACAGACATGAATAAATCTCTAAAAATACTTTCTAGGAAAAAAAAGTGATAAAGGTGCCCAGTGATAAATACAGATCATATAATTTATGTAAAAATTATAGTAACAATACTGCCTCAATCAGTTCTGGCTGCTGTAACAAATTATCATAAACCAGATGGCTTAAACAACAAATACCTATTTCTCACAATTCTGGAGGCTGGAAGCCCAAGATTAAGATTTGCATCTGATTCTTCCTGGTTCATAGACGGCAGTCTTCTCATGGTGCCATCACAGAAGGGGCGAGAGAGCTCTTTGAGGTCTCTTTTATACAGGCACTAATCCTATTAGGTCATGAGGGCCCCACTCTCAGGACCTAATCACCTCCTAATGCCATCACGTTGGGGAGTTAAGATTTCAACATATGAATTTTAAGGGGAGAGAATAAACATTTAGTCCATAACAAATACCATGTACTTCAGGTGTGTGTGTGTGCATGTGTGTTTGTCTGCAATAACAATATACAGCGATTACTAACAGTGGTTATCTCTAGGGTTAGGGATTGTATTTTGTATGTGCATCCTTGTGCCTGCAAAGGAAGTCAAGATCAAGGTGATTGTGTCAGGTTGGGTCCTTTGGAAGCAGACTCTGAAACTGAATTTGGGTTCCAAAGTGTATAGGAAGCCTTAACCAACACAGCAAGGTGCTCTGTAGTGAGGTCGGCTCCTATGAATGGTCGTGTTGGACCATATGCCTGAGGTCATGCTTAGTCACTGGACATGGGTGATAGAAAGTGTGGGACCTCAGCTGAGGCAGCTCTTAATATAGAATTTAGCCTTAATGTTTGTATATTTTAAAGGGGAATATTTTCGTGTGGTTTAAACAGTAAGCAAATACAATAACATTTTCAAAACCCACATATGGAGAATGATATGTATGTGTATATGTATAACCTTATAAAAATTGCAAGCCATTTTGATAGCAATAGCTATCCTTTCATTGTATACTTTAGTGCTTTTAAAATAATATTCAACATATATGCATTAATATTATTAACATGAAAACAATGTTTTCTGGATTCCTTGTCTGATTGTGTGAAAAACATCTGGACAAAGTGAACAGCAATCTTAGATGAAGTATAAGGGGTACAGTGTGGAGGTACTGGTGAGCGGGAAGTCTCTGATAAATTTCAATCTGGAGAGACCTCAGCAAGAGGTGGTCAATACAAAGTGGGTGTGTGGCAGCCACCAAGCCTCAGAATGGTATTTAGGGACAGGACTCAATATCGAAAGGGAAAACATGTATCTAATTAGAGCCAGGGATTTCCTACTCCCATGGTCACTGTGATAAAGTGAAGTAGACAAA
This sequence comes from Phocoena phocoena, assembly GCF_963924675.1. Lineage (NCBI taxonomy): Eukaryota > Metazoa > Chordata > Mammalia > Artiodactyla > Phocoenidae > Phocoena > Phocoena phocoena. The sequence continues at coordinate 99,526,775 of NC_089223.1, read as the reverse complement.
GAGTTTGGTCTTAGGAACAAAGCAGAAGGAAAGGCTGATGCTCACCTAACTGTAGAGAGGCTCAATGCTTTATTCCATTGCCCTCTCATCCTTCACTCTGTGCCACCCGAAGGACAAACTTGTGAAGTTAAAGATCAGATAGACTCTAGCATAACAGATTAAAAGGAAACATTTCTACATGGAAGAAAAACAATATTTTGGGACGCCCACATTTTCATTGACCTTATCTTTAAATGACTCAGTCTACTCTTTCCTTTTGACCTAGAACTTCAAAGCCTTGGTAACTGAAATCTGTGCAAAACAGTGCTGAGCCAAGCGAAGACTGCCTGCACTCAATTCATGAATTGGAATATAGTATTTTAAGATGTATTTTTCAAAATTGATTCATAGATTCTATGAAATTCCTGTCAAAACTAGATCAGCCTCTTTTGAAGGAATAGACAAGCTAATTCTTAAATTTACATGGAAGTGCAAAGGGCTGAGCATAGCCAAAACAATCTGAATAAAGAAGAAAAAATGTTGGTGGACTTTTACTTCCTGATTTTAACACTTACTAGGAAACCTTACTAAGACAATGTGGTATCACCTTAAGGACAACTAATAGATCAATGAAATAACACAGGGAGTTCTGGTCAACCCATACATATGCAGTCCACTGATTTTGACCAAGCTACCAAGTTATTTCAATGAGAAAAAGAAAACTATTGTTAAGCAAATGGTTCTGGAACAAGAGCATATCTGCATGGAAAAACAATAATAGAAAACTCAATTCCTACCTAATATGATTCAGAAAATAATAATTCAAAATGGATTATTAGCCTGACCTAAAACCGTAGTCAAAAACTTCTAGAAGAAAAGATAGGAAAATATCTTTATGATATTGCAATGCGCAAGGATTTGGGGGCAGATCACAAAGAGCACTAAATGTAAAAGTAACAAAAATAGTGTTGTGTTAAACTTCATCAAAATTATAAATTTCTTTTTTTTTGAAATTTAAAAATGATAGACAAACCAGACTTGGAAAATGTTCACATTACATATACCTTCCCTAAAATCATCATTAAAAGTATAAATAATTATAACAAAAAGTCTGACCGCATTTTTGATGTTTGACTGCCGAAAATTTTAAACCCTCCTCCATTCTCTTCCTTGGCTGCTACTCTGCAACTAGACATGCTGATAAGAAAGCCCAGGTACTGCTGCCTTGGTACTTGGAGGTAGTTAATATTGTACAAGGAAACCATCACTTCAGTTCTACCCTCCCACCACCACAAAAACCCCAAGCCGGCCTCCCTATCTTGCCCTCTTAAGCCATTTTGGACCCTGCCCTGTCCTTGCTAGAGAGCCTCTTTTTGTCATAAATCTTTTCATACCCTCCTAGTGCATGTGTAGCCTCGTTGATCTGAAAATTCAAAGCAAATTTGGTGTCTGGGGGCCCATCCTCAACTATATTGTATGACTACAATAAACTGATGGGAAAAAAGGTAAAATATTTGAAACAGGCACTTCTCAAAAGAGTAACACATGTGAAGGTTTTAAATATCTTGAGTCATCAGGGAAATATCAATTTAAAGCTACTATAAAGGAACTCTACATACTCACCTGAATAGCTGAAATTTAAAAAAGATCAATAATAGCAAATGTTAATAAGGAGGTAAAAAAACTGGAATACTAATGCATTGCTGGTCAGAGTTAAAATGTTATAACCACTTTGGGAAGCTGTTTGGCAATTTCTTAGAAATTTTTCCAAAGGTCTGTCCTATGACCCAGAAATATCATATTAGGTATTTATACAAAAGAATATAAAACCTAAGATCAAAAAATATATTTATACAAGAGTATTTTACAGCTGCCTTATTTATAACACTCCCAAATTAAAAACAACACAATTGTTCATCTATAGAAAAATAAATAAACACATTTTGTTTATTCATACAATTAAATATTATTCACCAATGGATAGGAACAACTCTTGATACATGCAACAACATAGAAGAATCTCAAAAACATTGCATTAGGGAACTAAGTTAGACAAAAGTAAGATATAATGTGGAATTTATGGTAAGTCTCTGTGGGAGAATCACAATGGAGATTCCTACATTTCTGGAGCAAAACTATGCTCTATGCTTTGAAGAAAGGCATACCTTTTGATAAAGAGTTCCTGGCATGCTAGTGGGTCCTGGAAGAGATGGAAAATATGATTATAGAATACTAAGTGATTATGCATTCAGAACTGCCCATCAGTTTAGTCCTATCACACCCACCAAGTCAAAATGTGATGTGGCTCAGCAGCCATCAATAATAGGATGGAAATAGTATATAAGGATGGAGCTCAAAAATGGCCAGAGGATACAAGCAAGCTTCATCAACATGCTATCATGTTCATTAGGTCCCCCTACTACCAGCATCCTTCTCTTTACTCACAGCTGTACAGGGTTACATAGGAGAGCTGATAAAGTAGAAGATGTCCAAGATGGGTCAGTTCATTAAGTACGTGCCTGCAGTGGACAGAATTCTATTACATGCTTACCTGGAGTTAGACTTTAAAATGGGTGGAGATGGGGGCTTCCCTGGTGGCGCAGTGGTTGAGAGTCCACCTGCCGATGCAGGGGACATGGGTTCGTGCCCCGGTCCGTGAAGATCACACATGCCGCCAGAGCAGCTGGGCCCGTGAGCCGTGGCTGCTGAGCCTGCGTGTCTGGAGCCTGTGCTCTGCAACGGGAGAGGCCACAACAGTGAGACGCCCGCGTACCGCAAAAAAAAAAAAAAAAAAGGGTGGAGAGAGGAAAATCAAGTATTCCATTCAACTAGAAACTACAGCTTCCAATGTATACTTTGGATTCCTTATGTTCAGGGTCCAAAAGGTAAGAATAGGGGCTACCATCTGTGAATGGACATGTGCAGTAAGCCTGGACTGAGACAAGTATTATAATGAAGTACTTAGTCACCTTCAGGAATGACAGTTTGTATGACACTACTGAATGATCACTGGGATTATCAAAGCAGAGAACTTAAGGCAAGCAGAATTTTTAATGGCAGTGGAAGAAGTTGATGAATATCATTTGAAGCCCAAAATCAATTGAAGAAAATGTAAAAGGCTATAATTGTGTCCGGCCAACCTTCCAAGTCTAAGCCTCTTCTCAGAAAGCAAGGCCAACAGGAAACACTGAAGGAACTTCTCCCCAAATGTTTATAAAGCTGTGGTGGATACACACAGCACAAGGAGTGGGCTGTGACAGACTTGGCACGGGCTGTACCTGTACAGCTTGTACAGCCTTCAGGGAATTGCAATTTAAAACTGCAATAACATATCACTGGGTATCCACTGGAAGGGCTAAAATTAAAAATACAAAAAACAGTAGATGTGATGAGGATGCAGTGTAACTGGAACACACATTGCTGATAGGAGTTAAAATGACATAACCATTTTGGAAAATGGTTTGGTAGTTTCTTATGACATCTGGTCTCTAATCCATCATTTTCACCCCAAGTTATTTATGCCCCTACCAAAAAAAAAAAAAAAAATGCAAACATATAACCTAGAAAAGACTTAAAGAAGGTTGTTCATGGAAGCATTATGCATAAGTGGTCCAAACTGAAAACAACACAAATGTATATCAACAAGAGAGTGCATAAATTATAATATATTCATATAATGATGTCTTACTTAGCAATTATAAAATAAAATGTTGGTAAAAACAACAAAACTAATTATCTGAAAAACATTGTATTTAATCTTAAAAAGCCAAGCACAAAAGAATATATACTACATGATTACATTTGTATGTAATTCAAGAGTAGGCTAAACCTATTTATGGTGATAGACATCAGGACCATAATTGCCTTGGGTCACAGGGTCACCTGAAAAGGAATGTGAGGGAACTTTCTTGGGGTGATAAATATGTCTTTACCTTAATTGAGGTGGTTGTTACATGGATATACACAGTTGTCAGCATTCATCAAGCTCAGATACTGCCTCAAAATTAAAGTTAAAGCAGAAGCTAGAGAATTACATTCTGCAATTAAATTAATAGAAGAAAATGAAGAAAAAAAAAAGGAATAGTAATGATTTAAGATAAAGGAGAAAAGAAATGAAAACCAAGAGTCTGATGGAAAGCCAGGGAAAATATGGAGTAAGAATGACATTATAATGAATTTGAAAAGGATATTAGAAAAGAGGAATGGAAAAGCAAAGTTAGGATGGCAAAAGATAAATGAAAGTTTCAACACAAAGGGTTGGAAAAATGTTGATTTTATTTACTCTCCAGAGAGGACCATGAATGCTTAGAGAAAATTAATGCCCTGTAGATGACCATTTTATCCCATATATCGATCACAGCATGTATATTATTTTTTGCTCCTGGGACTTTTAAAAACCTTTTTGCCTTCTATTTCTTATATATTCTGACTCCTCAAGCACAAATACAAATGCTTTATCATGTCATTTAAACCAAGGTCTGTAAAACACTCTCAATACAGATAGAAAAAATTTCCAGCCTTTAACCCTCACGTAGATCTTAAATTTATTAAACAGAGGCAGATGATATCTTAAGAAGACCTGTGGAATAAAAAGGCACTGGTGTTTACAGAAATGTGTGTTGTTTAAAAAAAAAAAAAAAAAAAAACTACACTAGGCAATTTACATGAGATGTTTATAGAAGTGTCTTGGTAGGAAAACCTTCCTTACCAGACACTCAGTGGGGGTAGGAATCTGCTTCTACTGGATCATAAGGACAGATTACAGAACATTCAGGAAATTTGTGAGCAACTCGGTAGCTTGAAATTAGCCATGGTGGGAGTATATATACCACAGGGTACAGCAGACATTATAAGTTGTATTTTTCTGTCCATAGAGCCAGTTTACCAGCACAGCACTGCTTGTTCTTGCAACAATACAATTTTATTTAATTATTACATATCATCTTCATTAAATTATTCTCTCCATGAAAGCTACAACCTTTATTTTACTTTATTTTTTATCACTTTTGGGACTCCAGGGCCTAACAGTGAAGTCATATGAGTTATAATAGTAAACATTTCATTTTAGCGATGTTGAAGTGGGTTACGTAATTTAACAAAGTTCATACAGTGAGTAAGTGATAGGGTCATGTGACAAGTTTATCTTACTCCGAAACTCTACTCTGCCCACTGACTATACTGTTCCTCCAAATAGTCAACAAGTAATTTAAACAAAGAAACAAAAGAATCAAGCACACCTTTTGATAAAGGCATTTGGAGCAAATAATATACTATGTGTGTGATTGCACATCAATCCAGATGATATGGTATTATTTTTGTCATGGAGATATGAAAAGACCATTTTACATATCAACCCATAAAGGACTCTCAGATATATTGCCAAACAATATTGAGATTTTATTTTCTAAAATACCATAATGGCTAAAATGTTGGACTCTGCTCAACCCGGACTCAAATTTCATCTCTGACAACTTCCTGGTTTACTAGCTGTCTAACCTTGAAAAAAGTATTCAATTCTCTAAGCTTCAGTTTTAAATCTCTAAAAACTAAAGAAGAAAATTCCATATAATACCTAACGTGGAATGGAGTAAGTAGAGTAAATAATTGGAGGGATAATAAAAATAGTAAACACATTTTTGTTATGAATGCTTACTTGCTTAACAGTGGTATGTCTCTGTAATTTGAACTGAAATTAGCTTTTACTTCCTAAATTAATGATAATGTGAATCATCCATGTAGAATTAATTCACAAGATTGCTGAAGCAGAGATGACTTTGGAGAACACATGATTTTAATTAGCCTAACACGATAACAGAAAGGTGTTTTCTGAGGAAATGATCTGAATGAAAGAAGAAAGCTTAGAGATCATAAAAGCCAGAGGCAGAGAACAAGAATGTGCATACATGTCTTTAGTACATTGTTTTAGATCGAATTGGCTAGACCCAAACATCCTGCAACCTGAGAGGGGTGTGGTTGCCACAGTTCATCAGGATGAACTATCCCTGGAGACCATCACTAATTCTGTAATCAATAAGCTGCCCTCTGATTATTTATGTGGCTTCCAGGACATACCACAGTGGAGAACCCTAGATAATAGCTATCTCTGAAAGGCCAACATTTATTATAAATTAAAGTTTTTTTGATGTCTGTTTATTCATCAATCTCTTCTGAACGTGAGTAGTTCCTGACTGAATATACAACACCAGAGTAGCAAATGTTTAGACCTGCAAAGCAGGAGAGCACATTTTCAGAATGTGGATTTGATCAGGCAGTAGTCATTTGATGAGCCCTTGCCCCAGGGACCAGCCAGACTCCCTCCTAGAAATTTCTGTGTAGCTTCCTGTAAATGCACAAAGACTAAAAATGTGAAAGTTTTAGGCATGTATAAATGATGACCAGGCTTATCTCTTTTGGTTTCTGCATTAAAAATATTAGGGAAAGAGGGGAATAAAGGCTTAATATGCCAAATTTATACTTGAAGAAACTGGAGGCCATAAAAATGCAACAAATTAGTAAAGGTAACACAGCCAATGGGAGTCAAATCCTTGACAATAAGTCCTTTTCTCTCCTGAGTCAAACCTAAGCGCACAGCACACTTTGCCTCTACTGATATTAGTAAGGAGTGAAATAAAACAATGAATCTTTAATTCCTGATGATGTTTTCTGAAAAGAGTCTTAGAAGGATAAATGAGTTAATGCCTGTTTTCTCAATAAAGTGTGATATAACCAATAGGGAAAAAGGCAAACATTCATTTTCCCCTCTTTCTTAGCATATCATTTTTGTTTCACTTTTAAATTGCATCATATATTTGCAAAATACCTTACTATCATTAAATAGTTAATCATTATCTACTTGGTTATTTACAGCTTCAAGTGTATTTGCTTTGTTATATGGTATCACTTAATTAATATGATTAATTAATCCTAAAGTGAGCCTTCCTAGACTAAAAGAACAAATAAAATAGGATATTTTTTAAAGCTTACACCCTAAACAGAATACAATAAAGTAATATTTTCAGAATAAATTAGATGATGCTGGGATTCATTTATTGACTTATTTTTAAATCATGGATGGTTGTATTCTCTAGTACATATGAAAGTATTTAAACAGAAGCATATAAGAACAATAAACTAGAACTCCCCAACATTTGTTTACTGCCAAATGCAGTTTTTTTTTTATTGAATCCATGTCTTTCACAATAACTTAAATATTTATAGTCACTGATGGTATTAAAAAACAATTTTAAATTAATTATCTCTGTACATCTACTAAATTTTCATATTTTTAACAAAAAATATTTTGGCTAATGCTTTGAATAGTCTTTGAAAAGTGAATCTGACTCCACTCTAACAGCACCAAATAAGAAACGGCCCAGCCAGTAAAATCATGATGGCTATACCGTAAATATTAATGCTGATCATTGCCTAATGGATTTTGACTTGACATCAGGGCAGTCAACATGCTTCCACAGGTCTTTCTTTATGCAGTTGATTTTGTATAAACAAAATGACCTTATGATAATTGCATAATTTTAAAAGAGATGTAGAAACATATTTAAAAATTTTTGGTATAAGCATCTTTTTGATTATTTTAATTAAGCATACACACACACATGCACACTTACAGAAATGGATACAGAATCATTAAACTCTAGAATTTTAGCAAATTTAAACTGCAAGAGAGGTTATCATTTTTCTAATAAAATGAAGATAGAAATGGAAACACATGTCAGAACATTTTAGGATGATTAAAGGGAACTGCAGAGACACCATACTTAGCACTGTGCCAAGCACAGTCATTCGTTTATACATAATCCACTGTGCTAATGTCAGGGGGACACCAAAGGGTAAATCTAACCCCCATTTTCAAAGAACGTGCAATAGTGTTTACTCTTTCCCTGCACTATTCCTCTTTTCTCTCTCCAAAAACTTTTGTTAACTCTCATGGCTCACATATAATGACTATGTTAATATTTCCCAAATCTACACTCCAGCTCAGATATTGTTTTGAGCTCCAAAGTCATTGTTTCTGCCTTTTTATGGCTTACAGTCATACCTTCCTCTACATGTACTTCAAATTCTACAAGAGTCCAACATTTAAACAATCCCTTTCCTCATCTGTCTTCACCTTCTCTGTCTTACCATAGGTGTGGCATGGTCACATATGAATGGTCAAAAAACATTCAATTTTTAAGCAAGATGTTTCCATTTTTCTAAACATCCTGATAGTCTTTATGTTAAATAGACCACTAGTTCCCCCCAAAATGTCTCAGATTTGTCCCTTTGGCATTATTATTTTTATTGCCATAATTATAGCTTCCTGGATTCTTACCAGGATTATTTACATAACCAGCTAATGTTCCCAGGTTTTCCCACTGCAGTCTAGTAGACAGGATCCAAATATACTCAAGTATAAAAGGGATTTACCCATTCATTTAACTGTGATGTCTAGGTGAGAAAAATGTCCCAATAATGACTAGATCCAGAATTATGCCTCAGAATTCTGTCTCTGCAGGCTTCTTTCAGACAACTTGGGATCCAACCACGGTAGTTTTATCTTCTTGTAGTCCCAACTTAGAGCTCCAGTGAAAAGAGGGCTTCATCATGTTGGTAGCTATGTAATATATAAGAAAAGGACATGAATTGCTGCCCATGTGATCAGAGGGTCAAGTGGGTTGGTGTACTATAAACATCTCAATCTGAATCCATTATTCATCCCTCTGGACAAAGTAAGGGTAGGTGTGATGATCAATAGTTCCATCAGAAACATTTAACTGTGGAACAAGGCTTTCCCTCAAAGTAAGGATGCTGAACTAACAAAACTAACTTATTTACTCTAGGAGTCAAAATTGTGTTCCTCACAGATAACCCTAAAATGCTACTCTGGTTGATAAGCCTTCAATTTCCCTATTGTGCCTACAGATTAAAGTGTAAACTCATTTGTGTGATAAAAAATAAAAATATAAAATCTGATTTCATTTTTCTTTCATGTCTTTTCAAGTAACTGCCTTTCTGCTCCTATACTTTACATACTGCAGTTAATGAGCATTCCCCAGGGAAAAGACGCGCGCATGCGTGCGCGCACACACACACACTCCTTAGTTCAAAACACTTCTTTCCATGGTGGCTTTGCTCATTATATTTCTACTGATTTCTATGTCTAGAATGCTTGCCACTTCTCCCTGTCATTTCTGTCACTCTGAGGAACCCGTTAGTATTTGTCAGTTCCAAGGAAAATATTACCCCTTTTGTATTAGTTTAGGGAAAGAAATTAGTGTTAATTCCCTCTTTAGCATCTGCAAATGCTTTGTATATGCCTTGATTAAAGTACTAATACTAGTACTATTTGTGGAGTTTATATGAAGGATATATATATATATATATATATATATATATAAAATAAAAATATAAAAACATAGTCTAAAATGTAGATCATATCCCCATTACATGTGACACTGAGCAAGTTTGGTCCTAAATTTTCTTTTTTTCTATCTACATTTTCTCATACTTTCTCACTATAAGAATTTACTTGATCTCATATATTTAAAGATCACTCTATAATGTCAGTTTTCCAATTTCTATCACTACCATGAACTTTTCACGAAGCTCCAGATTTGTGTATTTAAGAGGATTTTAGGTACACATGTCAAACTTACCAAATCCAAAACAAAACTCTTGTTCCCTATACCACTCCACTCACTTTTCTACCACAAATCACAGCAACACCTCTGCAGTTGCTCAAGACAAAAACACAGGATTCATTCTTGGTGGCTCTCTTCCCTTTACCTTGAACCCATTAGCAAGCTCTATAGGCTAAACATCCATATGGATCTCACATCAACACATTCTCACTGTCTCTAACATAATTAATATGTCCAAGCTCTCATCGTTTTTCCAGGAGAACTTCTAAAACCAAATTGTAACTCTTTTTCATAGTTCTCCCTGAATCTTTCCTCCTACATAACCATTAGATTGAATTTATACAACCTAAACTGTTTTCATCACTCTCTTGATTAAAACCTTCTGATATCCTCCCATTACATTTTGAATAGCATCCAATTGCTTGCCATGAATGAGCAGCTGTCTCTTTTCCTACCTCTCTGTGCAGTTAAACACTCAAGCTAAATTCCTATGTGTCTAAAGAAACAACAGTAAAAGACAGTGTTTGAAAAACAATCTGCCTAGATTTGATCCCAGCTCTGCCACATACTGATTCTGTAACTTATTTAATACATTTCTGACTCAATTTCCTCAAATGTAAATTGGGAATGAAAATAAGAGTGTCTTCTGCAAAAGGTAGTTTATAGGATTAAATGAGTAAATGTACATTAAATGTCTAGATCAGTCCCGGCACATAGCAAGCACCATAAAAATGTGTGCTAATATTATTTATCAGTTCATTAAGTCATTGTCTTTCACACTAGAATGTGAGCTCCATGAAATTGGGGATGTTCTCTTGTTTGGTGCTATTTTCTCAGCATTTGTATAGGTCTATCATATAGAAAAGTTTCAATAAATCTTTGTTGGATAGATTAGTAAATGATCAATGCATGCAATATACATGAAATGTGGTCCATATCAGAAAGTTTACCAATTTTTGAAAATTTCAATTGTTTTCACCAGTGTGAACTTATTGCAGCCAAGACAGAGGAAGTAGAATACCTTATAGAGCACATATATCATGATCCAGGATCTGTGATAAGCACTTTTTGTGGATTATCCTACTTAATTCTCATAATAGCCATGTGAGACAAATTGTCCATTTTCACAGATTAAGAAATTTATATTGAATAAATGTATAAGACATTTCTAAGGTCATAGAACTAGTACAACCAAGGCTTTAGAACTTCAAACTTATTATCTCCTTTTCTCACTATGCTAAAATGTCTTATTCATCTTTCTGAAGCACAACACATACTATTGGCTACACTCACAATAAATGCTTGTGGAGTGAATTACACGTAGATGACCATGAACAGAAAGATGTGTTGAAAGAACATTCCAAAATTAAACTAGAAAAGGTAGTTTTCTACACGAAATAAAATAATTTCATAAGAGTGATTATTATTTTGATCTATGCAAGTGTTAAAACTTCTACTGGACATTCAGAGATAAATACCAGACATATTTTCACACTATAAAGATATAAGCTCATCAAAATTATTCTAATACAAGCATTGCCTTGCTTCTACTTTTATGGTCCAATTTTAGAAATTATTACTGTAAATTCAAGACAATTCCATTTTAAATGATCAGGGAGTTTGTGGCCTTCTTTTATAATATCAAAATGCCTAAATCTTAGTCATTGGAATTCATTCTCTCTGGACAAATGCATTCAATTGCCTAATGTGATTAGAGCATTGTCAAAGGTACTTCATTTCTGATACAATTTTCCTCTGATTATACTTATCTTTGCAGATCTTCTATTATAAGGATTTAGGTATCAAAGATTTCTTTTTACTTACTAGAAAGAGTTTGCAAAAAGAATAATGAAACTAATATGAATTCCACAAATTAGACATTTTTTTAAATTTACAATTTTTTTTGAAAATCCTCCTTTAGTATTCATTCTCTGCAGTGTTTTTTTAATCTAAGAAATCAAAATATCCATTTAATAGTCAATTTGATGAATAGTGTAATAACTACTACCTAAATTGGAAAATATCTTAATGGTCTTTTCTTCCAAAAATTTCAGACAATATGATGACTCTTTTAATGCATGTACTGTAATTGCTGCTATATAAGGCAAAATTGCAGTGTTACAATAAAAGCACTGTTAATAATTCTGGTGATGGGAATTTTCATGCATAGTTGAAAAAAGACAATTTATATCTAAGACTTCAAAATGAAAAACAAAGATTACTTAAACGTCAAAATTGAGCAGCCAGGAAGTAGAGGGACATGAGTTTGGGAACAAATGCATTTCTTAATTTAGTGCTAAGAAAGAAAACTTCTCTCCCAGCTCTGTTTTAGAGTATCTTTCAACTTTTGTCTCAGAACGTCTCTGGGTCTCAATTTCTACATGTGGAAACAATTCCTAACACACTGAAGTGCTTGTGAGGATTTAATGAGGACCCTTCTCCATCTTAAATGCATTCCTTGATTATTTTCCTCCTCTTTCAAATTTGTTTCTCCATTCTAACTACAAACGTTGTTTTATCTATATTTTTAAAATTTTAGTAAAACATATATAACATAAAATTTGCCATTTTAATCATTTTTAAGTGTACAATTCAGTGTCTTTGATTGCATTCATGATGTTAGGCAGCCATCACTACTATGTATTTCCAAAAGTTCTTCAAAACATAAATCAGGACATTTCATACTATGCTTGATCCTCTTCAATATATGTCAGGAGTCAATGATATCATTGGTTGGGATCCCAGGTGGGACAGAGCAGGGCAGTGCTAGATTTCATGACGCTACTCAGAGTGGCCTGCTGTTTAAAACTTATGAATTGCTTATTTCTGGAATTTTCCAAGTAGTATCTTCTGACAGCAGCTGACTGCAAGTAAGTGAAACCGCAGAAAGTGAAACTGTGGTTAAGGGGAACTACTATACTTACCAGTAACACCTCAAATACTTTCCTCACCTCAGTACCATCACATCAATATACATAAATACCATATAACAAGTCAAGAATTGTAAACACTGTTGACCTGCAATTTGACTCTGAGCCCCCAGAGGCAAAAACAATGTTTTATGTGTTTTGTTGTTTCATCTGTATTGTTGTTTAATTTGTACTGCTCTCGTTGCATTTAGTTAGTATTGTATTTTTTATTTGAATTGAAATGCCTTTAGGGAAGGTTTGCCCTCTGAGGTCACCTCTGGTTTACACCACTCCTTACAATTTTTAAGTGTAATTTTTTAAGATTTGTTTGTTAGCTGCTTGACCTCTGAAGATATTTGAGTAAGTTTATTGGGGACAGTCATTAATCAAAACCAGATAAAGCATAACAAAAAAATATAACTACAACCCAATATTATGTATTAATATTGGTGGAAAATTCTCAGCGCTATATTAGGTAACCCAAATCCATAAACATATAAAACAAATTGTATACTATAGCCAAATGAGATTTATCCCAGAAATGCAAGGTTGCTTTAACACTCTAAAATCAGTTCACGTAATTCAACATTTTCATAAAGGACATGATCATCTCAATAGTCCTGAAAAAATATTTGACAATATCCAAATTCTTTTTCTATAAAAACACTCAAAATACTAGAAAAAAAAACTTTCTGACTTGATAAAGGACATCTATGAAAAATCTACAGTAACATCATAATTAATGGTGAAAGACTAACATATAGATTCATTATACGTTATATAAAGACTATATATTCTTAAAGACCCAGAACAAGCATCTTTCTTGTACAGGTTCTCTGATCACTAAAAATTGTTAATCATTTCCTCTTCTCTTCCAGTACTAAAGCTCAAACTCAAACTTTATTAAAGGCTCTTCCCCTTCACTTACTAGCTGTGTGAGCTTAGGTAAATGACTTGACCTCGTAAAGTTCAGTTTCATTACCTATAAACTAATAAGAATGACAATACTCAATGTGTTATGATGGTGTACTGATATGATGCAGTTAAATTTCTTAGCACTCACTGTGCCAGGAACATGAAGGACTAAATAAATATGGATGTTATTATAATTACTACTATTATTACTGTTCTACTCCCATATCCTCCCAGCACTCCCAGAAGATCTTAATACTGGGTCAGGGGAAAAATCTAAGCAGGTAGCTGCTAGTTTCTTCTGATAATCTCTTGCACAGATAACTGAGAGACTAAGCTTTTGCAGTGATTCAATCCCAGGATATTTCCAGATCACTTTTTGCCATCAAACAGCACAGGCAAAACCGTGAGCTTGGTAGTTGTGTTACTTAATACTGACATGGACTTTAATCAAAGTCAATAGAAGGTACAGTCAATCTACTGTGGGATATTTAGACTCACTTTTACCATTTTATTCTAAGCTCGAATTATGTTCCTTAAGACTTCATTCTTCTCTGTGACACAAACTTTTTTTGATGCCTTCCTCCAGTGTGGAGCCCTTGAGATCACTTGGTGTTCCTCCTCTAATTACTATTTATTTTATTTCCATACATTTCTTTTTTTTCTTAATAAAATTTTTACTGTAAAGAGGCATTCTCATACTAAGACATTGGGGCAGTACATGTGCAGTTCAGCCTTTACCTAAAACCTCACTTGATGTAGTGAAATCCCCATGATATTCTTGGCTCATCTCTTCTGAGGCCACAGAAAGGACATTGTTTCACAACCTTGGAACATTTTTTTCCCAGTCCAGTTTTGTTTTCCATTACATAAGGTTTCATAACAATTGACATTTGAAATAATAATGCTGCATAAGAAAAAGCCACACGCATCTGTAGCATAACAATAAATAAGTGTTTATTTGCTCAAGCATCTGGATGGTCAGACAGATAATGTCTCTGATCTTAGCTCAGCTGTTCACATGTCTGAGAGTTGTTGTCTGTTGGTAAAGCCATATGGCAAAGAGTATGACTTTAGACAAAAGTGAAGAAGTTGAACCACTAATGAGATTAATCTATCATGGGACTCATTTACATGTTAAATGTTCTTTTAATTTAACCCTTTAACCATTTAATTATTACTGAGTCATGTTGATATCTTTTTCTTTGTGCAATAGATTCTCCATATGAATACACAAACACTAGGATTAATATTACATATCCATATCATCATATCTGTTCTAGTTGTCCAGTATCCCTGCCTGAAAGGAAGTTCCAAAAATCAGAAACCTGGTCTAGGAAACTGTAAATGTTCTCTCTCCTGATGTCCCATGTAAGGGTTCATGCTACTCTAGAACAAAATTTAGCAAGATGTGGCCCATGAACCAAATGATTACTGCTGCCAGTAATTAGATGGCCTATGAACTAAAAATATTTTTTGTAATTTTTAAGAGTCTAGATAGGATCAAAACAAGAATAACATTTAGAAACACATGAAAATAATATGACATTATTCACATTCAAATTTTAATGTCCATAAATAAAATTTTACTGGAACACACTTCACACATTTGCGTATTATCTATGGCTATTTTCCCATTACTACAGAGCTGAGTAGTTTACACAGATCACATTACTGACAAAACCTTAAATATTTACTATCTGACCCTTTACAGAAAAATAAAAAACAAACAAAAAAAACAAGTCCAGCTCTAGGCATTTTGCTGCTTGGATTTCTCTTTTTGCCTTTATCAACACCTTTCTCTGTTTTTCTCCATCTAGATGGGTACTTCATAACTGAAAAGTACAGTAGTAGAGCTGGCTTCAGGTGCTCAACTAATAACATGAGGGTTTTGTCTTGCTTCTTCCATCCTTGGCTTTACATTCCACCATGAAGTTTCCATTCTCATGGGGACAACATGTCTGCCAGAAGTGTCAGGTTTACAGTCAGTCTTCACTGCAATCTCCTCACCATGAGTGAATTTTACTTAGCATTTCAACAAAAGCATTACACAGAATTGGTTCTTATCTACTCTAGATGGATCACGTTTATTCTTAACTCAAGCATAAGAAGAAGGAGTATGATATGATCTTATTGGACATACATGGGTTACATTTAAACCCTGCACATGGGGAAGGTTTCAATTCCATAAAAAACTAAAAAGACTAATAAGAGAAATGTGTACTTATTGAGTGTTTATTGGAAGTTGCTACCTGAAAGAAACAGAATGTATCCTGCTTAGGAATAAAATCAATTGTCACTAGATCATCTGAAAGTAGAATCTTAAAAAATTATGCCATTCATTTGAAAGAAAAATGTAATTAAATTAATATTGTAAAATAAATCTGTGCTGGAAAGCAAATAGAACCCTAAGTTTTCTTGGTATTTAAAACATAGAATGAGCTTTATAGTAAGAATGAATTTCCACAGCTTTTTTTTTTATAGAAAATAGAGTTTTATAAAAAGTTACTTCACATCTAAATTTAAGAATCTCTATTATTGACTTCTATCACTAAAAGGTGTTTATTTTGATTTGTATTGAATTCAATATATAATTCACTTGCCACCTAAAAATACCAGATATTTAATCTCTTAGATATTCATAAGGGGATTATGACTTGGACTCTGCTTTAAAGATGATTACTCATAAGAGAGAAAAGCAGAAATTTAAAATACAAAATGACAAAAATATGTAAAAGTTGCAATTATAGGATCAAGAAGAATAAACCTCATTTGTTCTTTGGGAAAGAGTACATTTGTTACACAAGAGGTGACATTTACCTGTGTTAAATGCCTAGAGGATTTTTCCAATCAGATACCTCACTAATCAGTGAAGAACAAGCCTGTGAAAATTCACTAGGCATGAAAGAAATTGTTGTGTTTGGAAAACTGTTTTATACTGTTGTTCACTGTGACTTTAGGGTGTGTGCAAGGAATATTTGAGGACTGAGATTATGAATTAGAGTGGTAAACGATGAAGCCATAAAATGAGTCAGAACTTATAGAGTCTTTTATGTCAGGCCAATAAGTCTGTATTTTGCATGTCAGAAACACTATAAAGATTTTTAGAAAGTAGATAAGTAATTTCAATGAACATCTTGGGAAAATACAACTTTAACATTAAATTTAATTTAACAGAGACTGTGGACCTATTAGAGGTAAGAGACTATCCAAAAACAATTATAAGAATTTCTTCATAAATAATTTTTATAACCTCTCAAATAACTTTACTTCTAATATTTCAAAGGATTGTTTCAGAAATTAAGTAAAACAATGTGTCTAGAGTAAAAGTATAGCTATATTATGTTCTCATTTATGTAAAAAGTGAGCATAAGAAAATATACATGTATCTGCACATTTGTGTGAAAAGAAATACTGGAAGAATAACTCAGAAACCACAAAGATTTCTTACTTACAGAGGTGAATGAAAACAGAGTGAGATGCATGGAAAGATGGAACTGGAGTAGAAGGGTTGGGTGTGGAGAGTGACACTTCTCTGAATACAGTTTTTTCGTATAATTCTAACTTTTAATATATTTTATAATTAAACATGTCTAAAATTAGCAATAATGAAGAGGAAGCCCAAAATAAAATGTCATAGGAAGCAAATAGACATAATTGTATTACAAATAAATAAAATAAAATACTAAATGAGAAAAGGGAAGTAATTAAGGTAACTTTGGAACTTTTTTTATTATATACTCAAAGACTAAATATCAAGAAAACTATACACAATATTTTATGCTGATTAGTACATGTGTGTTCACAGTGATATGTGTTAGAATTGTTAAAACTATTTTATTTGTATTTGATGATGGAGCTAATAAGTAAATATATTGCAAATAATAAAAGTCACCTTTCTCACTGTCTAGAAGAAAATTACAAATAAGGAAAGAGGAAAGGGTAGAATCTTTTGGTGTTGTGTTGAAATTGGAGGTATGTGTATTAAATGTCTGTTTTAAGATAGATAAATGATATATAGATAGATAGATAGTAGATTTAGAAATATAAATGTGTGTGTGTATGTAATTTTTTGTACTGAAAGAAACTAGAAGCAATGATACCCAATACCATTGAGCACATACACTGCTAAAGCTTGGTTTCTAAATACCATTCTCAAATGAAAAACTAGAACTCCTTGGAGAAATGGCTGATTTCAAGGTCAGGGCAGAGAAAGTACAAGATTAGCCTGTAATATCTCATAGTACCAGAAAGGAAGGAAGTCCTCAAAACTTGGTGAAGGCATTCCAAAAATGCATAAAAGCCAACTTAAAAGGGCTCTCAATGGCCAAATATGGTACACATTGAGCAAAATGGCAGCAATAACAATAATGATAATAATAATGATGATAGTGATGATGAGAAGAAGAAGAAGGAGGAGAAGGAGAAGAAGAAAAAGGAGAAGCAAATATAACCTTAGGAAAAAAATAGAATGTTTTCGGTCTATGTTGAAATCAATGAATAACTGAATAAACAAATACATAGAAGATGACAGAAAGCTCTTTCTTACAAGATAATTCCAACTGGTAAATTATTTTTTAAATTGATGGAAGTGGAAAACAGCATTGCTCAAACCCTAAAGTAACCAACTTTTGTTTTTCAGTCAAGAATCTTTAATGACTACTACAATGAATGGACAAATGTATGATGAAGTATGGTATATTTACATAATCTAAAAGTAACTTCCACAGGTTACTTAATTACAAAGGGAAAAATAGTAACATTACAGTGAAAAAACCTGAAGACACCATCTTAGTCAAGTGATAAAAGTTAACATCCTCACTAATGGAAAAACCAACATTGTCTGCCTCTTTCTATGATTCACTAAGATGGACAAATCCTTTCTGTGGTATTTCTATCAAAAATGCGTAACCTTAATTTTAAAAATATATTCTACAAAATCAAGAGAAATTTCATCAAATGTCTGGCCAATGGTTTTCAAAAGTGTCAGGTCATGAAGAAAATACATTATATATATATATATATATATATATATATATATATATATATATATATATATATAATTATAATATATAATCTGTGTACTGTGACTATATAAGAAGTTAGCATTTGAGAATGAGGATGAAGGACAAATGGTAGGGTTTTCCAAGCTCAGAACTGTTGATATTTGGGGCTGAAAAACACTTCATTATGACGTGCTGCCCTGTGCATTCTAGGATGTTTAGAAGCATCCGTGGCCTCTACCCACTAGATGTCAGTAGCAACACCGTCTTAGCTGTGATAACCAAAAATTTATACATCCAGACATTACCAAACATCTTCAGAGATGAAGACGTAAAGTCTCTGCCAGTTGACGACCAGTGGTGTATGGGAATTTTTTGTACTGTTTCCACAACTCTTTCATAAGACTGCAATTATCTTAAGATGGAAAGTTTTAAAAATGTGTGAAAATGCCTAGCAGAGTGCCAGTAACATATGGAGCACTAAACAGGTAATACTTCTTCATAGAGGGGGACCTTCAAGATGGTGGAGGAGTAAGATGTGGAGATAAGCTTCCTCTCCACAAATACATCAAATATACATCTACATGTGGAACAACTCTTACAGAACACCTACTGAACACTGGCAGAAGACCTCAGACTTTCCAAAAGGCAAGAAAATCCCCACATACTTGGGTAGGGCAAAAGAAAGAAAAAATAATAAAAAACAGAGACAAAAGAATAGGGATGAGACCTGAACCTCTGGCAGGAAACTGTAAAGGAGGAAAAGTTTCCACACACTAGGAAGCCCCTTCACTGACGGAGACAGGGGATGGGTGGATGGGAAGCTTTGGAGCCATGGAGGAGAATGCAGCAAAAGGGATGCAGAGGGCAAAGTGGAGAGATTCCCACACAAAGGATTGGTGCCAATCAGCACTCACCAGACTGAGATGCTTGTCTGCTACCCACCGGGGTGGGTAGAGGCTGGGAGCTGAGGTTCAGGCTTTGGAGGTCAGATCCCAGGGAGAAGACTGGGGTCAGCTGTGTGAACACAGCCTGAAGGGGGCTAGTGCACCACAGCTAGCTGGGAGGGAGTCCAGGAAAATGTCTGGACCTGCCTAAGAGACAAAGGACCATTGTTTTGGGGTGTGTGAGGATAGGGGATTCCTTCCCTGTCTGCCTAAAGAAGGCAGAGCACCGCCTAAATGATCTCCAGAGACAGGTGTGAGCCGTGGCTATCAGCTCAGACACCAGAGACAGGCATGAAATGCTAATGTTGCTGCTGCAGCCACCAAGAACACTGTGTGCAAGCACAGGTCACTATCCACAACTCCACCGCCCCGGGAACCTGTGCAGCCCATCACTGCTAGGGTCCCATGATCCAGGGACAACTGTGCCTCAGGCTGTTACAACATCACCCCAGCTTCTGCCACTGCAGCTTGCCCCACATTCTATGTATAACTACTGTACCCCTCCCTCCCCTGGAATGAGTGAGCAAGAGCCCCTTAATCAGCTGTTGCTTTAAGCCCCTTCTGCCTGGGTGAGGAACAGATGCCTGAGGGTGACCTACATGCAGAGGTGGGGAAAAACCAAAGCTGAACACCAGGGACTGTGTGAACAAAGAAGAAAAAGGGAAATTTCTCCATGCAGGCTCAGGAGCAGTGGATTAAATCCCCAAAATCAACTTGATGTACCCTGCATCTGTGGAATACCTGAACAAACAACTAATCATCCCAGAACTGAGGTGGTGGAATTTGGGAGCAAATGTAGACTTGGGGTTTGGTGTCTGCAACTGATTTCTTTCTGATTTTTAAATTTATCTGAGTATAGTTTTTAGTGCTAGTTATCATTGGTGGATTTGTTTATTGGTTTGGTTGCTCTCTTCTTTTTTTATTAAAAATGCTTTTTAAATATTTTTATTATAATATTTTTTTAATTTAATAATTTATTTATTATTATTTTCATTCTCTTTTCTCCATTTGTTCTGATCTGTGGGGCTGAGAGGGTCTTGGTGTGCTGGCTTGGTGTCAGGCCTGAGCCTCTGAAGTGGAAGAGCCAAGTTCATTATATTGTACCACCAGAGACTTCCTAGTCACATGTAATATCAACTGGTGAGAGCTTTCCCAAAGATCCCATCTCAGTGCTAGGACCCAGATCTACCCAATGGCCAGCAAGATTCAGTGCTTGACACCCCTTGACAAACACCTAGTAAGAAAGAAACACAACACCACCCATTAGCAGAGAGGCTGCCTAAAATCATACTAAGTTCAAAGACACCCTAAAGCACACCACCAGATGCAGCCCTGCCCACCAGAGAGAAAAGATACACCATCACCCACCACAACAAAGGCATAAGTCTCCTCCACCAGTAAGCCTACAAAAGCCATTGAATCAACCTCACCCACTGAGGGCAGACACCAAAAACAATGGGAACTACGAACCTGGAGCCTGTGAAAAGGAGACTCCAAACACAGGGAGTCAAACAAAATGAGAAAACAGAGAATATGCAGCAGATGAAGGAGCAAGGTAAAAACCCACCAGACAAAATAAATGAAGAGGAAATAGGCAGTCTACCTGAAAAAAGAATTCAGAGTCATGAGAGTAAAGACAATATAAAATCTTGGAAACAGAATGGAGAAAATATAAGAAACATTTAATAAAGACCTAGAAGAACTAAAGAGCAAACAAACAATGATGAACAACACAATAAATGAAATTAAAAATTCTCTAGAAGGAAACAATAGCAGAATAACTGAGGCAGAAAAATGGAAAAGTGACCAGGAAGATAAAAGAGTGGAAATAACTCTTGCAGAGCAGAATAAAGAAAAAAGAATGAAAAGAATAGAGGACAGTCTCAGAGACCCCTGGGACAACATTAAATGCACCAACATTCAAATTATAGAGGTCCCAGTAGAAGAAGAGGAAAATAAAGGGACTGAGAAAATATTTGAAGAGATTATAGTTGAAAACTTCCCTACCATGGGAAAATAAATAGTCAATCAAGTCCAGGAAGTACAGAGTCCCATACAGGATAAATCCAAGGAGAAACATACCAAGACACACATTAATTAAACTATCAAAAATTAAATACAAAGAAAAAATATTAAAAGCAGTAAGGGAAAAGCAACAAATAACATACAAGGGAATCCCCATAATGTTAACAGCTGATCTTTCAGCAGAAACTCTGCAAGACAGAGAGAGTATGAGGACACATTTAAAGCGAGAAAGGGAAATGCCTTCCATGAAGATTACTCTATCCAGCAAGGATCTTGTTTAGATTCGATGAAGAAATTAAAACCTTTACGGACAAACAAAAGTTAAGAGAATTGCACACCACAAAACCAGCTTTACAACAAATGCTAAAGGAACTTCTCTAGGCAGGAAACACAAGAGAAGAAAAATAACTACAATAAAAAAATCCAAAACAATTAAGAAAATGGTAATAGGAACATACATTTACCTTAATTGTAAATGGTAATTGATAATTACCTTAAATGTAAATGGATTAAATGCTCCAACCAAAAGACATAGACTGGCTGAATGGATACAAAAATAAGGCCCATGTATATGCTGTCTACAAGAGACCCACTTCAGACCTAGAGACTCAGACAGAGTGTAAATGAGGGGATGGAAAAAGATATTCCATGCAAATGGAAACCATAAGAAAGCTGGAGTAGCAATTCTCATAACCGGAAAAATAGACTTTAAAATAAAGACTATTACAAGAGACAAAGAAGGACACTACATAATGATCAAGGGATCAAACCAAGAAGAAGATATAACAATTGTAAATATTTATGCATCCAACATAGGAGCACCTCAATACAGAAGGCATATGTTAACAGCCATAAAAGGAGAAATTGACAGTAACACAATAATATTAAGGGACTTTAACACCCCACTTTCACCAATGGATAGATCATCCAAAATGAAAATAAATAAGGAAACACAAGGTTTAAATGACACTTTAGAGAAGATGGACTTAATTGATATTTATAGGATATTCCATTCAAAAACAACAGAATATGCTTTCTTCTCAAGTGTTCATGGAACATTCTCCAGGACAGATCATATCTTGTGTCACAAATCAAGCTTTGATAAATGTACAAAAACTGAAATTGTATAAAGTATCTTTACTGACCACAATGCTATGAGACTAGATATCAATTACAGGAAAAAAAACACTGTAAAAAATACAAACAGAAGGAGGCTAAACAATATGCTACTAAATAACCAAGAGATC
Organism: Phocoena phocoena; assembly: GCF_963924675.1. Lineage (NCBI taxonomy): Eukaryota > Metazoa > Chordata > Mammalia > Artiodactyla > Phocoenidae > Phocoena > Phocoena phocoena. The sequence goes on along the minus strand of NC_089223.1, from coordinate 99,504,112 downwards.
ACTGAAGAAATCAAAGAGGAAAAAAAAAAAAAAAACCTAGAAACAAATGGCAATGAAAACACGACAGGCCAAAACCTATAGGATGCAGCAAAACAGTTCTAAGAGGGAAGTTTATAGCAATACAATCCTACCTCAAGAAACAAGAAACATATCAAATAAACAACCTAAACTTACACCTAAAGCAATTAGAGAAAGAAGAACAAAAAACACTCAAAGTTAGCAGAAGGAAAGAAATCATAAAGTTCAGATCAGAAATAACTGAAAAAGAAATGAAAGAAACAATAGCAAAGATCAATAAATCTAAAAGCTGGGGCTTCCCTAGTGGCGCAGTGGTTGAGAGTCTGCCTGCTGATGCAGGGGACACGGGTTCATGCCCCAGTCCAGGAAGATCCTACATGCTGCGGAGTGGCTGGGCCTGTGAGCCATGGCCACTGAGCCTGCCTGTCCAGAGCCTGTGCTCCGCGACGGGAGAGGCCACAACAGTGAGAGGCCTGCATACCGCAAAAAAAAAAAAAAAAAAAAAAAAAAAAAAAAAAAAAAAAAAAAAAATCTAAAAGCTGGTTCCTTGAGAAGATAACCAAAATTGATAAACCATTAGCCAGACTCATCACACAAAAAGGGAGAAGACTTAAATCAACAGAATTAGAAATGATAAAGGAGAAGTAACAACTGACACTGCAGAAATACAAAGGATCATGAAAGATTACTACAAGCAACTACAAGTAACTATATGCCAATAAAATGGATAACCTGGAAGACATGGAAAAATTCTTAGAAAAGCACATCCTTCCAAGACTGAACCAGGAAGAAATAGAAAATATAAACAGACCAATCACAAGCACTGAAATTGAAACTGGGTTTAAAAATCTTCCAGCAAACAAAAACCCAGGACCAGATGGCTTCTACCAACCATATGGAGAAGAGATAAAACCTCTCCTTCTCAAAATCTTCCAAAATATAACAGAGTGGGGCACACTGCCAAACTAATTCTATGAGGCCACCATCACTCTGATACCAATACCAGACAAAGATTTCAAAAAAATGAAAACTACACACCAACACTGATTAACATAAATGCAGAAATTGTCAATAAAATGCTGGCAAAGAGAATCCAACAGCACACTAAAAGGATCATACACCATGATCAATTGGGGTTTATCCCAGGAATGCAGGGTTTTCAGTGTGTGCAAATCAACCAATGTGATAGAGCATATTAACAAATTGAAGGGTAAAAATCATACCATAATCTCAATACATGCAGAAAAAGCTTTTGACAAAATTCAACACCGATTTATGATAAAAACTCTCACGAAAGTAGGCATAGAGGGAAACTACTTCAACATAATACAGGCCATATGTGACAAACTCAGAGCCAACATAACTCTCAGTGGTGAAAAATTGAAAGCATTTCCTCTAAGATCAGGAACAAGACAAGACTGCCCACTCTCAGCAGTATTATTCAACATAGTTTAGGAAGTTTTAGCCACAGCAAACCAAGAATAAAACAAAATAAAAAGAATCAAAATCGGAAAAGAAGAAATAAACCTGTCACTGTTTGCAGATGACATGATACTATACATAGAGATCCTAAAGATGCTACCAGAAAACTACTAGAGCTAATCAATGAATTTGGTAAAGTTGTAGGATACAAAATCAATGCACAGAAATCTCTTAAATTCCCATACACTAATAATAAAAAATGTGAAAGAGAAATTAAGGAAGCACTCCCATTTACCACTGCAAAAAAGAGAATAAAAAGCTAGGAATAAACCTACCTAAGGATACAAAAGACTTGTATGCAGAAAACAATATGACACTGATGAAATAAATTAAATATGATACAAACAGATGGAGAGATATACCATGTTCTTGGATTGGAAGAATCAAAATTTTGAAAATGACTACACTACCCAAAGCAGTCTACAGATTCAGTGTAATCCCTATGAAACTACAAATGACATTTTTCACAGAACTGAAACAAAAAATCTCACAATTTGTATGGAAACACAAAAGACCCCGAATAGCCAAGTCAGTCTTGAGAAAGGAAAACAGAACTGGAGGAATCAGGCTCCCTGACCTCAGACTACACTATAAAGCTACACTAATCAAGACAATATGGTACTGGCACAAAAACAGAAATATAGATCAATGGAACAGGATAGAAAGTCCAGAGAAAAACCTACACACATATCGTCACCTTATCTTAGATAAAGCAGGCAAGAATAAGCAATGTAGAAAAGATAGCCTCTTCAACAAGTGGTTCTAGGAAAACTGGACAGCTACATCTAAAAGAGTACATTAGAACACTTCCTAACACTATACACAAAAGTAAACTTAAAATGGATTAAAGACCTAAATGTAAGGCCAGACACTATAAAACTCTTAAAGGAAAGCATAGGCAGAACCCTCCATGACATAAACAACAGCAAGATCCTTTTTGACCCCACTCCCCGAGAAAGGGAAATAAAAACAACGAATAAACAAACGGGACCTAATGCAACTTAAAATTTTTTCAACAACAAAGGAGACCATAAACAAGATAAAAAGACAACCCTCAGAATGGGAGAAAATATTTGCAAATGAAGCAACTGACAAAGGATTCATCTCCAAAATATACAAGCAGCTCATGTTGCTCAGTATCAAACAACAAACAACCCAATCCAAAAATGGGAAGAAGACCTAAATAGACATTTCTCCAAAGGAGACATACAGATTGCCAACAAACAATGAAAGGATGCTCAACATCACTAATCATTAGAGAAATGAAAATCAAAACTACAATGAGGTATCACCTCACACTGGTCAGAATGACCATCATCCAAAAATCTGCAAACAATAAATGCTGGGTTGTGTGTGGAGAAAAGGGAACCCTCTTGCACTGTTGGTGGGAAGGTAAATTGATGCAGTCACTGTGGAGAACAGTATGCAGGTTCCTTAAAAACTAAAAGTAGAACTACCATAGGACCCAGCAATCCCACTACTGGGCATATACCCTGAGACAACCATAATTCTGAAAGAGTCATGTATCACAGTGTTCATTGCAGCACTATTTACAATAGCCATGACACAGGAGGAACCTAAGTGTCTATCAACAGATGAAAGGATAAGGAAGATTTGGCACATTTATTCAATGCAATATCTCTCAGCCATAAAAAGAAATGAAACTGAGTTATTTGCAATGAGGTGGATGGACCTAGAGTCTATCATAGAGTGAAGTAAGTGAGAAAGAAAAATAAATAAATACTGTGTGCTAATATATATATGGAATCTAAAAATAACAAAGAATGGTTCTGATGAACCTAAGGGTAGGACAGGAATAAAGATGCAGACCTAGAGAATGGGCTTGAGACACAGGGAAGGGGGAGGGGAAGGTGGAACAAAGTGAGAGAGTAGAATTGACATATACACAGTACCAAATGTAAATAGATAGCTAGTGGGAAACAGCTGCATAGCACAGGGAGATCAGCTCGGTGCGTTGTGACCATCTAGAGGGGTGGGATAGGGAGGGTTGGAGGGAGGCACAAGAGGGAAGGGATATGGAGATATATGTATACATATAGCTGTTTCATTTTGTTATACAGCAATAAGTAACACAGCATTTTAAAGGAATTATTCTGCAATAAAGATGTTAAAAAAATGGAAACTAAAAAGAGGAGGAAGAGGAGGATAAAGAAATAGAAAAGGAAAGGAAGTGGATTAGCAACACCCAAGAACTGGTATTTTAAATAAGAATTCTATGTCTTAGTCAAATTAGTCCACTGTAGTAAGACTGAATTCCATACCACAGATCTGCTTAATATCTGAAAAGAAATGCTGCTTCCATACCTTATTAATGCCTGTGCTACTTGTTTCCTTTAAATAAATGCTGCTTTTAATTAAATGTCAAAATAAAATAGTTCTTATAAAATCTAGTAAATACACCTCTGTGGAAGTTCATACATAGTTCTAAATTGTATGTTTTAATGAGAAATTCAACAGGTCTATTCAAAATAACCACAAACTTAATGAGGGACCCTTTAGGTGCATAAACTACTGTGTTTTGATATCTCCAACTCTAGATTTATCCACTCAGCTTCCAAACAATGTCCATCTATGTGGCAGGTAAATCCTGTCTTTGCAATGTAATTCTCCTTATTCCTCCCGGCTTCTTCAGAATGCAAACCTTTTCCATTTGGGTTAATTTCACACCTTGAATCTCACCAAAATCTCATTACTCATTTTTTTTCAGGGATCAGCTCTGCTGTGTGCTAGATGTGATGATAACAAGAAAATCTGTAATATTACTACACAGAACTTTAAAACACAAGGTGATCTGCAGGAAAATGGAAGCAGAATATGGATAAAAATAGGTCCCATTACCCTTAGATTTGACAGTTTGGACTCCAGTTTTTGACAGCCTGACCTTGCTACTCATATTGCTCACAACTGTCAGTAATTCAGTGACAAAGGAGAAGTGTGGTACTGTATTAATAAGAGTCTCATGCTTAGTGATACCCAGTTGGTGATATAGGAGAAAGAGGAAGAGAAGAGAGAGGAATCAGAAGATAGAAACAGTAATTGAAAATGTAAGCAGAGGAAGGGACAGAGAGATAGGACAAGAGAAATGAAATGATAGCAGTGGTAAAGTTCAAGAACATGACAGACTGAAAGAGCAGGAACAGGGAGTTGGCTGACTCTTGTTCATGAATGGGAAAGAAACAAAGGAAGAAAGAAATTAAACAAGAAAAAACAAAATGTTAAATGTATAATGAAAGAGAGAAAAGATACCATGAGATTCTGAGGTGTAATTGGTGATTTAGGGTTCATCCAGGGGAGTGTGCTCAGTATAATGAAAAATCTGGAAATGACAAATTATGAAAAAAATAATGTAATTAAGAACATCTTGTGCAAAAATTAGAAGACTGAATGGAAATATATAGTGGTCTTCAAATATTCACAGGAATTCTATTTAGAGAGAAGGAAAAGTAAAAAGATCAGTCTGTGTTTGCTCTTACGGCTCTGTGGAATAATGGGTGGGAGAGGGAGGATTATAAGGATATATTTTCTAGAGTGTGAGTTCAAGAATGAATTGAGACATATAATGATTTCCTGAGCCCCCCATCATGTGGCAATACTAGGGAAGGGCTCTGTTTCTTCTTTAACAGGCAATAGGTCTAGTGTCTCATCTAATTTATTTTGCAAACTCAGACACCCTTGAAAGTAAAAAGTGGTTTATTTATAATTACTTCTAGATGGTAAGTTTAAATCAGAATGTTTCCAGGAAAATCAGAATATATGGGAATCCTGAGGATGTGTAGATAATATCTGAGAATATTGCTAATTTTAATGCTCTTACCCTAATTATATTTTTCTTTTTTGACTAGTCATTTCACTGGTGCATTTCTCAGCCATTTGGAGTAGCGGCCAAGTATCCCTATGTATTACTATTAATAAAATTAGCACAAGAGGGAAGACATATGGGAACAAATGTATACGTATAGCTGATTCACTTTGTTATAAAGCAGAAACTAACACACCATTGTAAAGCAATTATACCCCAATAAAGATGTTTTAAAAAAAAATTAGCACAATAATTAGAGAACACTGAAGATTAATTTCTAAATGTCAAGGTATTAATTAATTAATTAATCCAATGAGTGATAGTTGAATATTCC